>NW_017733119.1:99547-102886 GCF_001890085.2 Hipposideros armiger | reverse complement strand
TGAGTTTATAAAACAGCTTAATTAGACCAATCTCTTGTTTCTGTTCAGAACCTGGCATATGCAGAAGATTCATGGCAACTTTGATAGTAAGTTTTGATATTGTGACACTTGGGCCAAAAAGGATAAGAGAGGTTCTAAACTCTCTAGAAATGTTCATAGCAATTCCACAGAAGCATAACAAAGCAGGGATACCTATCACAATACAGGATTTTGAGAAATATATGTTGTTTTTCTCTATTATACATAATATTGAGTAAACATCATTCATAGTACTGAATACAGTATAAACTAAGATATACTCTTGGCCTAGTGATTAATATTTATATTGGAGAATTATAATGAACTGGTTCAGAAAATGTTTAAATTTTAAGTGTATCTTTGGCTATAAGAAGAAAACAGTAGTTTAAAGATGTAAAAGGCCTTTTATTACGACATAAAAATAAAAGCAACACAAGTAATCGAAAATAATGGGCTATAAACCAAATGTAGCGATTGACATCAGTGCTATTGATAGCTATAATACAGTATGAAATAAAAATAAAAATCACAACTTGGAAACATAAGACCTTGGTTTCTCAGAAGTCACAAACTGAGAATAAACTCTCTTTAAAAGAAAAACCCCAGGCTCAGATGTTAACCGACCTATATTTTCAACTCACCTAACTTCTTTCTAACAATGGAAAATTTGATCTCTATCTGTGTCTATATGTAATAATATTCATCTAAAGTAAATAGAGCCAATTTCTCTATTGCGATACATATTGTTTTTTATTTTATTCTTATGTTTTCTAGTCTTCTATAGTGTTTGAATGTTGCATAATAAGCATGTATTACTTTTATTGAAAAAATACGTAATGATAAAACTCAGCATATACACCAAGATTTAAGTCTTTTATTCTGAACAATAGGAATTCAAAGAATATTCTTTTAACTTTTCTGAATTTTTGCATTTAAATAATTAAAATTAAATGTATTAAAATCATTAATCATGCTGTTGTTAACAATAAAAATATATTTAATGCATACAGGCACCAGGTACACCATATACTTTATACTTACCTCATTAAATACTCATAACAACCCTGTGCATTAAAATGTTCTTATCCCCCTTTGAGCAGTTGGAAAACTGAAGTTGAGAGAGATAAATATCTCCTCCAAAGTTGTGTACAGATCAAATTAGAACATAGATATGCCTTATTTTGCCCTTGAGATTTTCACTTTGCATTTTCTGCTGAGTAAAGGGACCAATTAATTCAGTCAAACTGCAAATCCAGTTGTCTTCTCTGTACACAGCCTTAGGGCTATGAAAGCTTTTTGCTTTGTAACTCATTTCCAGTAAACAGAGTTCCGGTTCTCTTTTCTTCATGCTTAATGAAAATGTGGAATTAAAGGGGTTTGGGGAAAATATTGAGAAAGGATTTAAATATTACCATTAATTGAAGTAGGTGAATAGATCATAAGAAACATCTAAGTGTGTTTTCATTTATAATGCCTAGAAAAATCAGCAATGGCAAGGTTTCTGTGTAGAAGTTAAAAATTGTGTGATCTCACCTGGCATGTGTCAATGATTATGATTGAGGAGTAAGAAATGATTTCAGTTCACACCCTGTTTTCCAAGATGGTTCCTATACTGTATGAGATCAATTTTCCTGCAAACTTTCTTTATTTTTTTCCCTCAGTATTTTCTTCCCTCTTCTACTTTATGAGTGACTTTTCTTCCTCCGGATGTATTTGGCCATTTTTGCTACTACAAAGGGAACCACTATGTTCAGACCTTCTAAATAAAATCAAGTTTGCACAATTTGGGTTTCCATGAGAGTTAAACCTGAATTGGTTTCCTGTCTATGATTCATAGTCTGTTGAAAAAGAACATAATGTGGAAATAATAATTAATTTCTATACAAAGGGTCAAGGTTTTCTTGATGATGTAAGGAACCAGAGAAAGATAGCAACTACTTGCAAATATCCTTTCTGGGTCCTAACAGTTCACCCCCACCTCTCATCAACAGAAGTTTATAGTTTATTTATTTCTTTTTAAGTTTTCTTATATTCAATCAGTTCAAAGTTGCAATAATTTTTTAAAATCTGCATTTGAAATGTCACACATCACTGGAAAAAATTCTCTCCAAATCATCCTTTTTAATTCTACAGCCTTTGATTAGACCTTTTATAATTTTCCTTTCATCACAAGTTAGAAAAAGGAAAGGAAGGGGAAAATTAAGTAAAGAGGGTAAAAAAAATGTTCGGGAAGTGAACATAAAGAGAAGGAAAAGGAAGAAAGGAGGGAGAAGACAGAGAACTAACCTTTACTCATCATTGAGTATATGACCAGGTATGTGCTGAATCATTTCATGTACGGTTTTTAATGGTTTGAGTCATTTCTACTTTGTGATGTTATATAAATGATTTATATTCAATATTAAGTTACATATTTTGAAGAAATGTTCAGCTATCTCAGCATATGGTTCTCATTATCTTTTAGTTAAAATGTATGATATAGTTATGCATATTGTATATTACATTAAATTATTTAAATGGGTTACTTTACCCACTTTTTCTTTCTAGAATATAATTGCCTTATTATTTTTTACATAATTTTATTTTTAAAGACCTAATCTTTATTAGATTATTAAAAAATCTAAATATTAGATTTTTTAGTCATTAATGATTTATTGTTTAAATTATCATAATTTTTCATGCATTATTTTTATTTTATCATTTCCTTCTTCAAATTTTGTTTTATTTTTACATTGCTTTTAAAAAAACAAATTTAAGTAAAATACTGTTTTCCTGATAATTAAAATCTTCGAAGATATGACTTTTTTATTTAAATAGAAATTACCTACATTATCTAGATCAGAGTTTCTCAAACTTTCATATGCCCATAGATACCTAGCAATCATATTAAATGCAGACAGACACTGATTTACCTGTCTGAATGGACCCTATGTTTCTGCATATCTAACAAACTTCAATGTGATGGTGACTCTGCAGTTCAATGGATTGCACTTTATGTAGCAAAGGCCATGACACATGTTTTTAAATTGTCATCTAAAAGTAATCACTTTTATTGTGACTTTTTTTGCGTTGTATTCTTCTTTTAGTAAATTGATTTTTAGTAAAGAATGTCTTAATTTTCAGTTGATATTGGATTTGATTTGTCTGGATATTTGTTTGATTAGAAATTTCTCTTTTTTTATTTTTATGTTACATCATTAGGTGTAAAATTCTGTTTTTGTGCAGCACATGAGATTTTGTTAAAGCCAAGTTACAATATTTTGCAAATAGAAATACAGAACACCTTGTAATATATGAATTTCAGATAAACAGCACATTTTG
>NW_017733119.1:93842-94866 GCF_001890085.2 Hipposideros armiger | reverse complement strand
TAATTATAACCCTATTTGATTCAGGAATTTCACTTATCTGTTTTTCTTTTTTTCATAATATAGTTATGTTTTTAATTTTTAAATACTAAGTTCTATTTCATATACTATTAAACTTATGGTTCTCTTTTTTCCTTAGGCTTGTGTATGGTATTTATATTTCTAATGATCTGATATAACATTCTGAGAGTTTTCAAAGTTGTGTTGCTTCATATATAGTATATCATCATTTTAAGTGTATATAGGCCTTTTGACTTTTAATGTTGGAATTTGGACAATTTATACCTAGAGTTATATTGAACATATAACCAAGGTTATACAGTTTTTATCATCTTGTTTTTTTTTTCCTTAATGTTAATGCTTTTTTGTAATTTTATTTTATTAAGGTTTAGATAAGTATCATATTTGATATACTTTTACCTTGTAAATCAATTGGTATGGTTAAAAACATGTTTTAAACTTACAATGAGCTATACTATTTTCTGTGTTTGCCTGGTCTCACGTAATCAAAGATAATAACTTTGGATATCACTTCATTCAATATAGGCACATAGTTGTTATATCCTTCTTGGCTTCAATTAGTCCCTCTGTTACCTACATTTCCCTATCTCTATCCATTTTGTGCTAAATTTGTGCTAAATTCAGAACCTCTCTCCATATATATATACTCATATATATTATATATACTCATATATATATATATACTCATATATATTTAAATTATGTGCCATATTTATTCAATAATTAGAGAAAGATAACTCTGTCCCTGTTAATATTTAATATTATTTGTTACAATATCACATCTCAAAACTAAACAGCTACATATACTTCCAATTGATTAACGAAAACATCTACCTTGTATATACTCAAATACTTCAGAAGTCACAAATGGCTTTTCAGTTTTGGTTTGTCAAAGTAAGTCTCCTTGGTTCGCATGTTCCTTCTCTGAGAGCTTTTAAAAGTGCTACAGCATTGCAGCTCATATTGTTACATGGAGGACTTGAAGTTGCTCTGATTCATACTGTTG
>NW_017733119.1:83954-91802 GCF_001890085.2 Hipposideros armiger | reverse complement strand
AAAGAATATTGCCCCTAGATTGTTTTCTCAATACATCACGGAATAACAGCTTAAAACAAGAATTCAAGCCGGAATAGCTAAAACACTCATTGAGCCCATACCTTAATTGAATAGTTCATCTCAGAACATTTTTGAAAAATTATATTTTTCTAAGTCTCATCAGTAATAGAGATGAAGGCAAATGAAATTTACTTTTTCCATAGAAACTATTTGCAAATAACATATGATTATCTCTCTCATTCATAATGATTATTTTATGAGCCCATGATCACAGTTTTCTTAATTATTTTTTGGAAAATTTAAATTTTAGTATATTAAAAGAAAGAGGCTTTGTTTACTTTCAGCTAAGAGACATTTAATTTGGAAATAACTGCATCTGAAAACTTCTACAGTAATGTTTTTCATCATCCACATCTTTCAAAGAGTTTTATTCTAACCTTCTAAAAACAATTATTTGTAGATATCCATACAGTTTATTTTTTTAATCTTGGAACTCAAGCTTTCATGCAGTCACCCTTTTTGCAACTATATTTACCTGTTTTACAAAAGGCTGTCTTAACTACTATGTATGATACAGTTGAATAACATTTCTCATCTAGGTTAGGGGTTTCAACTGTCACATAAATCGATACAAACTTTTGATTGAATCAAATCAGATAAAGTAATGGGTTGTTGGAAAAGTCATGACACATTTTTGCAACAAAAAACAGAAAAAACACGTCATGACTTTTCCAACAACCCAATAGATTTTGTTGTTGTTTATTTTGTTACTTTCTTTGTTTTAGAAACACTGATAAACTTGCAGCATTCAGAAATCCAGAAATTATTGAAAAGAAAACAATAAAATTCTTTTGCTCACCCAAGTCTTCTGGAAATTCAGTCAACTCTCCAAGCACAACCGATGTTATAAGATGTTTAAATATGATTTCATAGATATTGTGTGTGCGCATGTTTGTGTGTAATATTTATAAGATTTTCCTATTTTTTGACAAATAATATTCTTTAATACATGTTCTTCTGTTTCAATAACATATTTTTCAAGACTTTCACTGGCTTCTAAGCAACTTATAATATAATCAAACTCATTAAAATTAGTCTAATGAGAAGTATACATCATTTCAAGGATTCCTAACAGAAAGCCATACATTATAGTCACAATTTATAAAATTCTGTGTCCTTTCTTTGTTCATATTCCAAAAGGATCATTTTGTTCCACCAGTCACCTTTACTTTCACCAGATGAGTTTTATAGTCAATTAAATCAGAAAATAAGGCAGATGTACAGGTCGAACAGAGATGGGATGGTAGGAATTTGCTATTCTCTTTTTAATGTTTTTCATGTAAAATTAAATTTGAGTATTAAAGTCAAGATCTCTTGTGAAAGACATACAACTTCTACTATAAATTTTTGTACATTTTTTTTCTTTTTACTTGATGATGGTTTACTAACATCAATTTTAGTGCGTATGTTACTCCCTCACATACATGCTTCTTATAACCTGAAAACACCAGGGCCCCTGAATGAAAAACGAGGATGAAATTGTGACCCCATAGTAAAAAAAACTGTGACTTGATCAACTATGAGGATTTTAAAAGTGACATGGGGCTATATAAGGCTATTTTAAAATATTTTTAAATATTTATAGTCTGGTAAGCTTTTAAATACTTGTGATTCCCAAGAGTACTATCCTGAGTGTCACATGGCAAATAAATAAGGGCCCAGTGGCAAAGGAGAAAGCCAGCCTGTGGCTGGTAGTGTGACATAATGCAAAATATATTCTAACATGTTGAAACACCTACTCATCTTCAGAATGGTTTTGCCATGCAGGAAAAAGGAAAGACAAAATGTCCCGACACCCTAGACTTTTTAAAGATATCAGAAATCCGGATTGTGTTTTGAAATCTTCTGAAGCCTATATGTCTCCCCAAGGACAGCTGATGTTTTATGACTAGTGATTTATGGTATCTAGCTTTATATTCTCATGTCTAGGTGGATTCTCATAACACTCTGCTAGGTCTGGCAAAGAAAACAACGGAAGATCGGAATCCAAGGCCTAATAAAAGATAAAAGTACAGCAGTAATTCTTGATACTTGAATTCTGATCAGTTCTCCCATTTGATTCATTAATTCATATCATTTAATAAAGAGCCCTTTTGGTTTCCTCTACTTTTTCTGAAAAATTCAACAGGGATTTTTTTGTTGTTTATTTCCCTTTGTAACAGGTGTTTTTCCTTCATGCTCAATAGTTATTTCAATTAAACTGTCAGGATATGTTTCACACTCCTCTGAAACTGGCATCTTACAGCTGAGTGTGTACAACCTTTTGTAATGGAGTTTGGACAGCTTGCAATGCATACAGAAATATTCTTTTTATTCAAATGCTTTCTGATCTCTAAATAGACAGCACTAAATAAATCCTTAAACAAGTTATAGTTTTAAGAAAAGTAAAATAGTTGGTTCTAATTATACATAGATTTAAAATTCAGTTTCAGTGAGGACTGAAAGTAAAGGACATTAAGTTTTGCTTTGTAAGCTCTTCCAGGAATGAATTGCATTGGCCTCTCGAAACAGCTCCTAGTCATCACTTTCAAAGACGTTTAATGGCTGTGCTAGATCTAAATCATAACTTACATGAGCATTGATACTTGCTAGCTGTGCTAAGGCCTGAGTCAGCACTGACCATGCCTGAGCAAGATCAGTTTATTTGGTGGCTTCCACCCAGCTGGAAAGGGTTGCAGCTTTCACTGTGACTATGAAAAACCATTCTGTCTTGTACCATGGTAGAGGAGATGAACTTAAGTTCTTTGAACTTACTAGATTGTTGAGTTCTTGGTTATAGTTTTAGGTGAACCCATAAGAGATTTAAATTGGGAATTTAAACATGTCTTGTAACAATTAAAAAAATAATTGTAGAATTTTCAGTTTGAAGGCAATTGAGAGATACTATAGTCTAATCCCTTACTTTTGTGATAGGACAACCAGACACACAGCAGGATGGCCACTCCCAGGTAGCAGCCAAGCTGCAATGAGAACACAGGGTTCCAGGATCTAAGGCAGATTTGAGGTCCTGTACTGTGTTGCTAAGGGCCAGGATTTAGTCTTTAGCTATGCTAACGTAAAGAGAAAGACCAGAAGAGGTAGGAAGTCAGACTTGGAAATAACACAGATATTCTTTGTTAGTTTAAGATTTCATACAAAGTGTTTCTCTGAGACTATGATGTTTTCTCTTTTACTGAAAAGCATCAGAAACAATTGAAGATTCTACAAAAGAGACAAACAACACAGTTTACAGACAAGCACAATAAATTTCCATAAACAAGGATTCCTTCCTAAAAGATACTTATTTTCACCCTCTTCTGCATTTAAGCTTCTCTTCTAGGGGATGTGGGTGTAAATAGTTCCCATAATATGAAACTTAGATGTTAATAGGGGAAATGACACAGGTTCAAATTTTTTTTTCCATTAAGTGTTGTTTAGGTTCAGAATGAAATGATAACTTACTTCTGATTTATACATTAAAATAAGCTCAAGGAGATGATGGTATTTTGTCCTTAAACAAAAAGGCATTTTTTCAATGGGTGAAAGTGAGGTTATTATTCCCAAAACAGTTGTCAATGTATTTTTCAGGCACAGGAAGTGACAAAAATAAAAGTATGGAGGTGGAGTGGTGGTTATATACCAGGAACATAGATAACAAAAGTAGAATTGGCTCAAAGGTAGTGTGTTTCAAAGATAAGAGTTAAAGACTGTCTTGGTAAAAAAAGAAACTTGAGTGCTATAATATGGCACTTGGGTATTATAATATAGGAATGAAGAACCATAGGCGATATTTAAACAGAGAAGTGATACTGATAGAAACAGTGGTCTGTTCCAAGTAGTGTTTTGGGTTTCTTTGGAAAATGACCCAGAAGTGGGATTACTGGGTCTTTGTCACTTATTATAGCCTTTGTTTTAAAATCTATTTTGCCTGGTATAAAAACTGCTACCCCAGTTTTTTGTTCTGTTTTGTTTTTTGGTTTTATATTTTTTATTTTCATTTTCATGAAACAGGTTTTTCCATCCCTTTACTTTCAGTCTGTGTGTGTCTTTTGATCTGAAGTGAGTCTCTGGTAGGCAGTGTATGTATGGATCTTGTTTTCTTAGCCATTCAGTCACCTTATATCTTTTGATTGGAGCATTTAATCCAATTACATTTAAAGTAATTGTTGATAGATATGAAGTTATTGCCATTTTATTATTCATACTTTTTATTTTTTTTAATTTTTTTCCTTTTCATAAAGAAGTTCCTGTAACATTTCTTGTAATACTGGTTTGATGGTAATGAACACCTTTAGCTTTTTCTTTTCTGGGAAGCTTTTTATCTGTCCTACAATTCTAAATGACAGCTTTTCTGTGTAGAGTAAACTTGGTTGTAGGTCACTGCTTTTCATCTTTGAATGTTTCCTGTAAATCCATTCTGGCCTTCAAAGTTTCTGTTGAGAAATCAGCTGACAGTCTTATGGGAGCTCTCTTGTAGGTAACTAACTGCTTTTCTCTTGCTACTTTTAAGATTCTCCCCTTGTCCTTAACCTTTGGATTTAAATTACGTTGTGTCTTGGTGTAGGTTCATCTTGTTTGGGACTCTGTGATTTCTGGGCTTATATATCTATTTCCTTCATCAGGTTAGGAAAGTTTTCAGTCATTATTTCTTCAAATATGTTCTCAATTCCTTGCTCTCTCTCTTCTTTTTCTGGTACCCCTGTGATGAGAACATTGGTACAGTGATATTGTCCGAGAGACCCCTTAAACTGTCCTCATATTTTTTTTGGATTTTTTTTTTGTTCTGTTCTGTTTGGGTGTTTTCTGCTCTTATCTCCTAAATCACTGATTTGATCCTCTGCTTCACCTACTATTGATTCCCTGTAATGTATTCTTCATTTCAGTTACTGTGTCCTTTATTTCTGATTGGTTCTTTTTTATGTTTTCTATCTCCATTTTTAGGTTTCCTATCTCTTTGTTTAAATTATCCCTGAGATCACTGAGCATCCTTATGACCAGTGTATTAAGCTCTGCATCTGGTTGGTTGCTTCTCTCCATTTTGTTTAGTTCTTTTTCTGGAGCTTTGTTCTGTTCTATTTGGGACATGTTGTTAGTCTCCCCATTTTGGCTGCCTCCCTGTGTTTGTTTCTATATATTAGGTAGGGCTGCTATGTCTCCCAGTTTTAGTAGAGTGGCCTTTATGTAGTAGATGAGCTATGGGGCTGAGTGACATAGTCTCCCTGGTCACCAGAGCCACGTGCTCCAGGTGTGTCCCTTGCATGGGTCATGTGTGTCCTCCTGTTATACTTGAGCCTTGTTTGCTGTTTGCACATCAATAGGAGGGTTGACCCTTGGGCTTATTGGTTGGGAGGACTGGCCAGTATTATCATGAAAGAGCTATTGTGTAGAGGCTGACTCTATGGAG
Organism: Hipposideros armiger; assembly: GCF_001890085.2. Taxonomy (NCBI): domain Eukaryota; kingdom Metazoa; phylum Chordata; class Mammalia; order Chiroptera; family Hipposideridae; genus Hipposideros; species Hipposideros armiger. The sequence goes on along the minus strand of NW_017733119.1, from coordinate 86,359 downwards.
CATAATTTGCTTTGGCAGGACTCTGGAGCCTGCCCAGTCTACCTTTGGGTGTGTCATTTTTTGAGGCTTCTGGGTGATGTTCCAGCTCAGTTTGAAGCTGGCCACTGGGCATGCCAGCCCCATGGCCACCTGGGAGAGGACCCGCTGCAGGCCTCAGCCACAGCCCATGACTTGCCCTGGGCTACCTGGCATGATCCATAAAGCTGCTGCCCGTGCTGTGCTTGGAGGTGGCTTGAGAGGCCAAGCCACAAACCAAGACAAGCTTTAGCTAGTGCCGTGCTTAAGGCTGCTTAGCCAGAGGTACAGAACACGCTGATCCAGAAGCTGCTTGTTTGGGTGTTGTGAGCATTCGAGAGACTTTGGGAATGTCTGCAGCATAACACAAAACAATCAGTTTGTACAAAAAAGCAGCTGGTTATGGCCTAGGAGTGCCCAAGTGTTGGGTGTGGTGGGGCATCAGAATACCAGGGCAGGGCAAATGTATGGCATGAGCCTCGGGTATGCCTCAGATTGAAGCAGCTGCTTTCTTCTGCATGCTGGGAAGTGGGTAGGCTCAACAAAGAAACAATGGCTTCCACCAGCTCCTCCATCTGGGAGAAAGCTGCCCTCACAGTCTTACCAGCCCTCGCCCTGAAGCTAGACAACTCACTTCTTCCCCATATGTCCCTGGCGCCTTTCAATCTGCTGCCCCAGTGTTGGAACTAAGAAGAAAGCAAGTGATTCCATTGGTAAGTCCGTGTTCCTTTCCAGTAAGAGGAGAGCCTGGGAGTGCAGCTGTCCTTCATCTCAGTCAGCCACAATCTCTGCTGGTATTCACAGCTAGAAGTTATGGGGACTTCTCTCCCTAGCACTGGAACCATGGGCTGGGAGCCTGGTTAGCACTGGGACACCTCACTTTTGAGGGGGCACCTCCACAGCTGAAATATCCCTCCCAATTTTTAATGGTCACACGTAGTTGTGGGACCAGCCTGTTCCACATATCTGTCCCTTTTACTAGCCTCAAGGTGCTTTCTTCTGTTTGTCCACAGTTATAGGGCTTTGGTTCAGTAGGACTTCAGGTAGTTCCCAATGATGGTTGTTTTGTAGTTTAGTTGTGATTTTGATATAGCTGTGAGAGAAGGTAACATTGCATTTACCTACTCTGCCATTTTAAACAGAAATTTTTCTCTATTCCCTTAAAACTTAAACTATTAACTTGAGACATTTCTTCTTTTGTAATATATGCATTAGAGACAAAAAATTTTCCCTCTAAGCAATGCTTTAGCTAAATTGTACACATTTATCTATGTTTCATTTTCATTCACTTCAAAATATTTTAAAATTTATTTTGAGAATTCCTCTTTGACCCATGAGTTATTCAGAAATGTTTTGTTTAAATTTAAAATAATTAAGATTTTTTTTAGTATTCTGTTATTGAATTTTTAACTTAAATTTTTTAACTATTACACAGAACATACACTTCATGATTTCTATTCTTTTAAAGTTTGTGTCCCAGAATGGGATTTTTCTTGGTTATTGTTACACATGTACTTCAGAGGAATGTGCATTTGCCTGTAGCTGTGGTGTGTTCTATAAATATCAGTGAACAACAAACAGAATAAATTCAAAGAAAATCACTCCTAAACATATCACAATAAAAGTGACAAAAACATAAAGAAAAAAAAATTGAAAGCAGCTGGAGAAAAATGACAGAATGCATTATACATGGGAACAGTGATTCAAAGGACTATAGTTTCTTATCAGAAACACTAATGGCAGAAGCAACATTTTTAAATACACAAATAAAAACAGAATTTTATATCTAATGAAAATATTATTCATATATAAATGCATAATAAAGACATTTTCATATTTAAAAAAACTAAGAAAATCAATTGAAAAATGCTAATGAATGCCTTAGGCTGAAAGCAAATAATGCTATTGGGCAATTTATATCTTTAAAGATGAAGGAAGGCCAACAGTAATAGTTAGATAAACATGAAAATTTTTCTCTTAAGTTTTTAAAATTAATGTATATCTTCATATATAATATTGGCTGGTAATGTTTAATATGTATACACTGAATATAACAGGTATAAGTGGTTGGTGGGAGAAAAGAACCTATTACCTCCAAGTTTTGTATATTTTATATGAAGTGATACAATATTAACTCTAAACAGTTTGTGAAAGGTTAGATATAAATGTTTCAACTTCTGGAGCCACCACTAAGAAAAAAAAAAATATATATATATATATATATATATATATATATATATATATATATATATATACACAGTGAAACCTTGGATTGCAAGTAACTTGTTTTGTGAGTGTTCCGTAAGATTAGCAAACATTTCTAATACATTTTAACGTGGTAAACAAGTGATATGTTCCAATATGATTAGTTTGTTTCCAGAATGAATTAT
>NW_017733119.1:74065-81987 GCF_001890085.2 Hipposideros armiger | reverse complement strand
ATTATTTACTTTAAAAAATCCCAGGAAATCTATGAAATGACTAAAAGAACCAAAAAGTGAATTTAGCAAGATCAGAGGTACAGAGTTACTATACAAAACCAGCTATACTATTTTACAGTAGCAGCAATCAATTAGAAAATAAAATGAAGAAAAGAATCCAATTTGTAGTAATTCCTAGAAACATAAAATTCTGAGAAATAAATTTAAGAAACGGCATCAATGATCTGTACACAATCATTGTTGGAGATATTTTTAAGACCTAAATAAGTGGAGGGATATACCATGCTCATGAATTGGAAGGCTCAAATTTCCTTAAGGTGATAATTCACTCCTCATTGATCTATAGTTTCAAATGTCAATCAAAATTGCAGTAGGCTTTTTTGATAGAAATTTGAGACTTTTCTAAATGAGTACAAAAGTGAAAAGACTTAGAGAATACACAAAGTAGTTTTTAAAATAAAGAAAAAGTGGAAGGACTTACCATATCTAATTTGAAGGCTTACTATAAAGACATAAAGGATTGAAACACTGATATTGGTGAAAAGGCAGGTGTAAAGATCAGTATAACAGAATAGAAGACTCACAAATAGTTGGCAAGGGAATTCAATGAGGGAAAGAAAGCCTTTTTTTTCCTTTAATTTATTGGGGTGATATTGGTTAGTAAAATTGTATGTTTCAGCGGTACAATTCTGTAATACATTATCTATACATTGTGTTGTGTGTTCAACTCCCAGAGTCAGTTTTCCTTCCATCACCATTTACTGACCCCTTTTTTCCTCTTCTACCACTGCTTCCCCCCTTACTCTCTGGTAACCACTAAACTATTGTGTGTGTTTATGAGTTTTTGTTTCTTTGTTTCTTGCCTTGTTCATTTGTTGTTTCAGTTTTATATCCCACATATGGGTGCAGTCATATGGTTCTTGTCTTTTTCTATCTGGCTTATTTTGCTTAGCATGATAATCTCAAAATGCATCCATGTTGTCACAAATGGCAATATTTCATCTTTTCTTATGGCCAAGTAATATTCCATTGTGTAGATGAATCATAGTTTCTTCTTCCAATTATCTATTGAAGGACAGTTTGGTTGTTCCATGTCTTGGCCACTATGAATAAACTGCAATGAACACAGGGAACATTTATCTTTACGGATGAATATTTTCAGGTTTTTTCGGTAGATACCAGAAGAGGAATTGCTGGGTCATATGGTAATTCTGTTCTTAATTTTTTAGGAACCTCCATACTGTTTTCCATTAGTGGTTGTACCAATTTATATTCCCACCAGCAGTGAATGAAGGCTCCTTTTTGTCCACATCCTCTCCAACCCTTGGTATTACTTGTCTTGTTGATAGTAGCCATTCTAACAGGTGTGAGGTGGTATCTCATTGTGGCTTTGATTTGTGTTTCTCTAATAGCTGATGAAGTTCAGTATTTTTTATTTGTCTTCTTGGGGGGAAGTGTCTGTTCAGGCCCTCTACCTGTTTTTTAATTGGATTATTTGTTTTTGTTGTTGTTGTTGACTTGTAGGATTTATAAATTTTGGATATTAGCCCCTTATCAGAAGAAAATCTGTTCACAAACGGTGTTGCGTTAACTGGGTATATTTATGATAATAATTATGTCTTTACTCAAACTTGACGATACACACACACACAGTGTGATCAAACAATATTGTGAATATTTAAATAAAGAAATGTATTACAGTACAGTAAAAGACACGTTAATTCCCCTCACAATACTCCCCCTCACTTTGGACACATTTATCCCATCCTTCTTGCTACTTTTGAAGCAGTTCTGGAAGTCCTCTTTCATGAATGTCTAATATATATATATATATAATATACATAATATGTATATTATATATAATATATATGTGTATATATAATATCTTTAGCTAGATCACAATTCATAACGAGCTAAAACTAAAGGAAAACAAAACTATAATACCATTTTTGTTTTGTAAGTTGGTTATTTCTGGAACAAATGGATGTTATTGCTTTGGTGTATCAATCATGTTCTTCAACCTTACTAACTCTATTAATACAAATACTATGTCTATTTTCCTATATTTTCAGCTACAAATATATATCAGTTACAAATGACAACAATTATGTCTCTTTCCTTCCAAGCTCTCATTGTACCTTTGTTTTCTGCTATTATTATTGACAAAGCATTCCAATATGGTGTTATGTAATAGAAGAGCTTAGATTATAGGAATCTTTATTTTATTCTTAAATTTATAGGAATGTTTCATGTTTAGCATTAACTATAACCTTCATTATAGATTTTGGTAAAAAACAAAAATGAAAAACCTGTGTCACATTGTGGAAGTTCATTTATATTCCTTTATTTTTTAATATGTTTATATAAATATTTATTGACCAATAAGGAATAGTAGTTTTTGCATCTATTGAGATGATAATCAGTTTTTACTTTAGTTTTTAATGTAATGAATTATATTAGTAGGTTATCTATAGTAATCTTATTATTAATATTTTTTTGATAAATCCATTCGCTATCTAATAATTTTCTGGAGAATTTTTGCATCAATGTTTGTGTGTGGGTTTATTCTCTTTGCTAGTACTGTGTTTATCTGTTTGGTGCTGAGATTACACATAAATTATTTATTTTTGTAGGTTGAGTTGATAACCTTCTCTCCACACTTTTATTTATTTATTTTTAATGAAGCTACTGAAGCATTTAAAGTGAGAGAGTGGCATTATCAGATTTGCATTTTATAAAGGTCATTAAGATATCAGAGTGAAGATTGAATTTTAATGCAATAACAGAGTCCAGAAGAGCAGGTAAGAGAGTAGAATTCTTTCTTTTTTGATTTTTCATAGTATGAATTTAAATGATGAAGCAGCAGAAATAGAGATAAGAATTTAAGAGTTGTCAGTAAGATAAGTTGAGATCCATAGAATGTAGGAGCCATTAGATATGTGGGGCAAGTTTACAAGGTTCTGGTTTGAGGAACTCTATGTAAAGCCATTGTTTAAATAGGGAATGTAGGACAAAACCATTGAGCATGAAAATTGCCATGATCACGTTGATGTGCTTCTGATAACTGGTAGTCATTTAGAATTTACAGGCATAGGAGAATTTAATTTTCAATAATCCTACCTGAGAGAGGCTGGAGGTTATGGCTGTAGCCATAGAGGTAGATAAAAATATGTGACTTCTCAGTTTGGTAGAAAACAAGAGTTCCATGAATTGAAAGTATATAACAGGAGAGTTGTGCAAAGTATGATTTAGCCTTCATTTTTATTTGTTGTACTAGATGCTTCTTGCGTTTCTTCTTACCAAGACTGTTTCAGTCATTGAGCTAGGGGTTCCAAATCTGAGGTCTCAAAATTATGGAGTTTATGGAATCATCCAAATCCCTTGCAGCTGAGTGATAACAGCTGGTAACTGATAACAGTCTGCCCTCAGTACTGACATTCTTGGATATCAAACAAAAGAGGTTTCTTAATAGACTAACTAGCACAAATGTGATAGGCTTTCCTTTTGCAGCCCTGAGGTATAATTCAGGTCACAAGTAGTTTTGGAGGATGTAAAGGACTCCAGTATAAAAAGTAAATATAAATGCATGATCTAGTTTAGGAGTCTCTATACATTTGTAGACATAGCGACCCTCCTAGGATTGTATTGTTGGCATGGAGATAGGGTTGAGCCTGAGCACAGGCTAGTAAAAGCCTTTGTTAAATGGCTTTACACCTTGTTATATAAAGAGAACCTCGTTCCTATCTTTACAGAAAATGTATCCAAGCAATCCTTGTTCTTGTGTAAATGAACATTAATGCTTTATTCTTCAGATTTCACCTGCAGGAGTATCATGTAAGTCCCTTTCATTTCCCAAAGTGGCTGCTATGGAAACGAGTCCTGATGCTTGACAGAGGAGGAAAGCTAGCAGCACTGGGCTTAAACAAAGGGGAAATTTCACAAGATTTCCAATTGTATGCGGAGCCAATAAAGAAGGGACTGGGAATTACACTTCACAGCAAATCTAAGGAGGAGATTGCTAATTTAGCTTTGCCAGCTATACTTTTTCAAGGCCCTTAATTAAAAGTGAGCTTCAGGGCACTAGCAGAGAAGTCAGAATTGCTGGAGCCTGAGGGGCTTGTAAATTGGCTGCTTTTTGCAAACTACTTTCACTCTTTTAGGTCAGGAGGGGAAGAATTAATGATTCTGTATAGTGGAATAAATGCTCCCCTAGTGGCTTGAAAGAAGAGATTTGCCTCCTGAAAGCTCTAGCATTATATATAAAGGGAGCATTGGCTTTGGGAAAAGTTAGGTTTGCTGTGAAAAGTTATACGAGATCATAGCACTGTGCCTTGCTTTGTAGTCACATGACTAGTTTTGTCTGCCACATGTCTTTTACTGTACCTGCATAATTTGGAGCTTACCAGATACATTTATAGGGTTTATGTTTAAAAGTCTGTGTCAAAATACACTGTAGGCAGCAGAAGTTATCTAAATGCTCTAAGAAATGAGGGTTTTCTCAAAATTCCGTCTTAGAATCCATTTCTCTAGGATAGCATTGCCATGGTTTAAAATCTAGTCCAATTAATATTTATAAACCACACTTCCATGGCTCGCTTCCCTTTTTGATATAATGGATCTCTAGCCTCTGTTGACCAAAGAAAGTCCGAACTTAAAGGAAAGTTTAAAAGAGTTTATTTGAGCCAAAGGCTGAGGACCAGGCCCAGAAGCAAAATCTCAAAGGATTGAGAAAATGCTCCAGGAAATAGCACTTTTGCAGTTCTTTAGATACATTTAGAATCAAAGGAAGAAATATAAGGAGGTGAAATGAAATTCACTGGTGGTAGAATAAGGAAGTGGGGAAAGCAAATGGGGAAATCTCTAGGATTGGATAAAAAGTAAAATGGAGAGTTACATATACATGGTGGGTACAGGATAGTTAACATTTAATATTTACAACACATAGAAATGGTGTACAGGCAACAAGGTAAGAACGAGGACTTTCAGTGTTATGAAGCTCTGGTGTCAGGAGGTCTGTTTTTCAGGGGTCTGGAAAAGAAAATTACTCTATTTTAAAGGTATGTTATTCTAAATACACAAGAACAATAGACAAGTCTTGCTTGACGTAAAGATTAACCTTTTATTAAGGAAGTAATAGGCCTGGGATGTGATTACCCTGCCCAGTTAGTAATCAATGATCAGAGCATCCTGGTGGTTGCTTCCTGTCACTGAGCTTGTCAGGTTTCTATGCGGCCCACTTTGCATTCACACTTCAAGCAACATCTTACATGTGCTAATACACAATGGCTGTATACTCATAAAAGTCAACTCCTACTCTGGCCTGCTTTCCAGATGTCCTTGCAGAGTACTTCCAGCAGGTATCTTTTTGGCTGACTTTGGTGCCTAGATTCTAGGTACTTTGCACCTGATTTCGTCTCTGCTGACAGGTACCAATGCCCTTCAGAGTCCCCAAGAGTCAAAGTAAAATTGAGAAGCCTAAGAGAGGCTGATGTGGCAAAATCTCTTCCTCCATGATCCATGCAAGTAAGGAGAATGCTTCTCTCCTGAGTTACGCTAATATACAAGTACATAATAAAATTGATGGGAAACACTTATACCGCTTTCCAGCCTTCTCCTGAGTTCTCTCTTCCATAATCTTATTTAATCTTCACAACAGCCCTGTGATGCAGGGTTTTAGGCACTGTGAGCATAGGTTCAGAGTGAAGGGATGTGTCCCTTACTCTTACGGTTCTCCTTCTCTTCTCTCTCCTGAGTGTCCTGGTTGTAATGAGTTCTCTCCACTCTGACTGCGATGGAAATTTAATATCTGCTAGCATTGCTCAGCTTGAATGCCTCTGCTTTGTTCTCACCCCACAGCACCTGCTTTGCCTCTCACAGGGTTCTTCCTTGAGCATGCACAGCCCAACTTTTAGCATAGGATTCTTAGGGGAGCCCCCATACATTCTTCTGGAACCCAGTCTCTGCACAGTTCTCTCCTCCATACTTGTCCTTACATTTCAGCCCCTTCAGCAATCCGAACCTCTGATATTTGCTGCCTAAGCTCAGCAGCATTACAGCAGCGGGTTAGGAAATTTTTCCTAAGCAGATAACCTCACTGATAATAGGGCTCATCTTAAGAGTCCTTTTACCCAGGATTGCAGCCTAGGTTAGCCTATTTTTCAATGCTTCAAAGCAGTTACCTCATCATGTATTTTGTCTATTTTGTAATTTTTGTTGTTGTTGTTGTTAGTCCAGTACCAGTTAGTCTTTCTTGGCTGTAACTATAGCCTCTTAATTCCAGAGTAAGAAATGATTTTATTGGAATATTTGTTTCACAAGATTATTGAAAGAATGAAAAGTACCAACTGGGTAATATTCTACAACTGTTCTTCATTTTATTATGTTAAAATCTCTACACTAGATGCAAATGTCACTTGGATGTTTTTAAAAGCATATTTCTGTATGCTGTGTTTAATCACCCAAAGGACAGGGGCTGAATATATACATTGTTTGATATCCATATCATGGCACAGGATCCCAACACAAAAGACACTCAGAAGTATTTGGTGAATAATTAATTGAATGTATAAGTAAGTTATTCTCAAAATTTTTCAATGTAAAATTAATGTTAATATTTAAATTATGTAGCAATTCTTTGGAGGAAATATTTTCTTTCTCTGAACGGTAGGATTTTCTACTAAGATTGTAGACAGAGAAATGCAAAAATTATAGCTTAGTGTCAGAAAACATTTGGAATTTTTTCTGTGGTAAAGAAGGCTGAGGGGACTACGGTAACTAGAACAATTTAAAATAATAGGCTTTAAATCATATTTCCATAGTGATATGGTATTTTGAATAACACTAATGGCATCTTCTTATTGATATGCCTTCTACTCACAGTCTCTAAATGTAGAGCCTAATTCTAAATATTCTTGGGTTTGTTTAATCCTAGACTTAGATTTCCTTAAAACTTTGTGACTTGCTCAAGGACATAGGGTAAGGAAGACTGGGCTGAAACTGGAAATAAATATGTAGAGGTATTGAAAATATATATGTATATCAAAATTTTTCTGCAAAATTATAGCTATTAAACTTGCAAAAGAATAACACTGGCTGTGTAGTCAAATTTAACAAGGTAAATATCACTTGTACAGTAATTAAGAATTAATCTTTGGAAAGATTTATGCATTGAACATTATGCTTTTGAACTGTATTATCTGATTCAATTGCATTTGTAATAGATTTATTTGAGTCTTTGGGATAAAGGAAAAGAATACTGAAATTAGAGTTGGAGAAACAGGTTTTAAATTTTGTTGTTTTATGATTTTTGTATGACATGATTTTTTGTGATCTTAAGCAAACAGAAACATTGCTTAAGTGTTTCTTCATATTTAATGTGAGAAATAAATCAAATAATAAATTTGAGAAAACCTAATGTTTAACATGTTAAACAACATGTGTTATAGAATGCATAAATTAATGTATATGATATATATGGGTAGTAATTCAAAGGTTAAATTCTTTATGTTGCTTATGCTGAATGTCTCTAAAGGTTAAATCTTAATATGTCTTACAGTAAATGCTTCAAATTTCTGAACTAAATAGAGGAGAGAGTATTATATAATCCAGCAAATTATTTTTGTCTTGAATATTTACATGATACAATCATCTAATCTAAATTTAAGCATTTTTCTGGGCAAGTCTCCATTTTCCTTTTTATATCCATAATCATAAAAGCTCATTCTGCTAAAGTCTAGTTAGTATCTTGTTACCCCAGAGTTCATCTTCAAAGGGTCTTCTAGTGGTGGTAATATCAGCATGTTAGGGCTTTTGCTCCAGATGATTTCAACAAAGGTAAAGCAGTGGTATCAACAAATCTATACAAATGTTTCTATCACAAAAATAGTGAGAAAATACCTCAAATGTAGTATCCTGATTATATG
>NW_017733119.1:68753-71418 GCF_001890085.2 Hipposideros armiger | reverse complement strand
TAGTAAATTTCATCATTTTTGATACTGCTTAGAATAACATTTCTACCTCCAGCCCATACTTAATCAATATTTGTTGGGTTAACTTTCTGGTTATGTTATACTATTAGAAGGCCATGGGGTATATGCAAAGAGAACTAACTGGACATTTAAAAAATTGAGTCATGGCTTTGCTTCTAATTCATTTTTTGAACATAGGTAAATCTCTTCAATTTTCTGAATCTCAATTTATTTATATTTAAAATGAAGAGCCGTGCCACATCAGTGGTTATCAAAGTGTACTGTGCACATGAATCAAGCTGGGAAACTTATTAAAATGATTATTCTGAAGCTCTTTTTTTCTTGGAAACTGGTTCTCTAGGATTTTGATGAAGTCTAGGTATCTGCAAATTGAATAATCACCTGAAGTGATAGTATCTCAGAGTGTCTGTGGCAACAGTTAAAAAAACAGAATTAGATGTTCCCTGAAAGTCTTTCCTAATTCTAAAATGCTATGATTTAAATTTCACAAAGACAAAAGCATTGAGAAAGCACCACTAATCTAAATGTAATTAAAGTTTCATTGTAATTTCTAATTTCATTAGTAAAGTCTTTTTAATTAACAAGCTTTATATTTTAAGAGTAATTTTGGTTCACAGAAGAATTGAGGAGAAAGTACACAGATTTATCATATACTCCTTGTTTCCACACAAGCACAGCCTTTCCCCTAATCAACATCCCCACCCACTGTGGTACATTTGTTACAACTGATGAATCTGCAATGACACATTATCACTTAAAAACCCATAGCTTTGGGCAGGCCGAGTGGTGCGAAGGTTAAGAACTGGCTTGGGGTGCCAGAGGGCCCCATTTCGGATCCCACATGTGAGGGCCAGTGATGCTGCCCTCTTAAAAAAAAAACCAAAAAACCCATAGTTTAAGTTTCATGCTATGGTTTTTGACAAATGTATAATTGCATATTTCTACCATTTTACCCAATAGTTTTGCTGTCCTAAAACAATCATTTTTTCCTCTGAGTCAGTAATCTAGATATAAATAAAGCTTCATTGTAATTCCATTTGTAAACTTATAAAAATGAATCACACTTTAAGTATATCTTAAGTGTTTCTTATACATTGGCACCAAAAATGAACTCTATAATGTTGTAGTCCTTGTGTTCTAAAAGTTATGCAAGAGCTTGATAATCCTAATTAACTCACATTATATTTTATCATGTAATAAGTGCTATGTAGAATTTGAAATCAGATGGTGAAGTCAGCTTACTATGACTTAACACATCACCTGCTCATCATTTTAAGTTTTTAGCTATAGAAGTTTGAATAACACCAAAAAAGAACAACTATCATTTTTTTTCATATAAAGAAATTTTAATCCTCAAATTTTTCTCAGNATTTTGCTTACAAAGGCTCTTTAAAAGGCTACAGATAGAGCTTTAATTAACATTTTTATGAAGTGTTAGCTTTTGTTATCTTCATACTTTCCCGACAAATTTTCTTTTCCAACACAAAGCAAGTTTTAATCACAGAAAGTAGGAGGAGGGAGCATCATGATATTTCATTCAATATACTGATTATATTAATCTTCAATTTAGTTAACTGAAGATACTCCCCTGCTCAACACATTGCAGTGGCTTTTCAAATCTTTGATAGGAAAAGGCTAAGTCCTCACAGTAGCTTGCAGATCTCTATGCACACATTTTCCCTTCGGGCATGAGAGAACTTTTTTCAATAAAGGTTATCCACATTGGGTATGGTTAGTTGTATAGTCATATGGATTACAATTCAGCAAAAAAGTTTTGTTGTATACTTTAAATGGCTGTGTTTCATTATATAAGTTATATCTTAATAAAGTTGAGTAGACAGAATAGAAGAGAAAGAGGGAAAAAGTAGTAAGACGAGAAGGAACCCATAAAATTCAAATACCATTTATTTGGCCTTTCTAATGAAAAATAAAACCCTCTTTTTTTATTCAGAGATTCTTGAATAACAAGGAAGGAGGTATAGATCAACTTATAGTTAAAATGGTAGATAGTTTGGAAATTATAAGAAATTATAAAGACAATTAAGTCACACTGTGACAGACTACATTTAGGGTGTATTACTTTGATTTTTTTCAGTGCTTTTATTTTCTGTGGTTGTAATGATGCTAAATCTATCGTATGTTCTGCTCTTTTCTCCTTAATTTTAGGATTTTTATATCAATCACAATGAATACAGGAGCACAGCTCTGAAAGACTCTGAACACCCAGCACTGGGTGTCAGCTCTACAAAATAAAATACAGTTTGCAATCTGACCACTTAGTAATTATTGAGATCTACTTAATAATCATGAGTAGGTCTTTTCCAGTTAAAACCACTGGCTTGTATCACACATTACTAGGAAGCATTGTAGGCATATTTCAATCAATAGTAATATGAACTTCTGACGTGGATCTAATGCAAAATTATTGCTATACTCTGTTTGGAGAGTCAGTCTTGTCCTTAGATTTTTCTCAGGAAGTTATCCTTAAAAGTCTGAGTTGTTACCTGAGACTAAGAGGAAATTATTCTACTTACTAGCAGGTATAATAGTGGAAAAAGGACTTATGAAAAATATATACTCACTTCTCTCAATGCCAGGACAGTAAGTACATCTGTAACATTTTCAGTTATATGTCCCATTAAATTCA
>NW_017733119.1:63551-66272 GCF_001890085.2 Hipposideros armiger | reverse complement strand
ATAATTGATCAATTGAAGTAACTTAGAGTTTGCCAATTTTGAAGATCACAGAGGCCCAATAGCTTGCTCACAGCTCCTAACCCATTTTATCATGTTCTGGCTAGCAGCTGAACTGCCACATCTTGTTTAAAAACCAACAATTTTAAGTTATCTTCGATTCTTCTTTTAATAATATTAGCAAATAAATCATCAGGAAACAGGGATATCTATCCGTAAGTAAAATAAGTCTAGTCTTCTCTCATCACTTTCTTTCGCTTTCATATGCTGTTCTTTTTCCCATTTTACTTCTCATTGCCATATTGTAAAGTAAGTTTATATCAAATTTAACCTAAGGGCATTAAAGATACTTAGAATTTGCTTAGGATTCTTAGAAAATACAGTACTTTTGACAGCTTTCTCATCATAGTAAGATTATTGACTCATAGTCTGTAAATATGGCCTAAGTATACTCACGTGAATAATGAGACTTATCTTTTATCATGGAAGTACACTGTTTTACACAGCTGGTTCAGGAATCAGACTGCTTGTATACATTTCTTAGTTCTATCGCTTGATTCCTTTTGATACTTGGGTAAATTATTTTCATCCTCTTTGATTCAGTTTCCTCATCAGTATAAAGGACATGATCATTATAGTACCTACCTCGTAAGGGTCTCTGGACTTTAGATTGGTTAGAATATATAAAACTCTGCCTGTCATATAATTTTGTAAATTGTAGCTGTTATTATTGCTTTATTCAAAAGTTAAGCAAAAGCATGGTTTGTTGTTCTGTAAGTTGCAATAATTCACTATGTAATTTGAGCTAAATTTATCATTCTTTAGTTGAATATAGGGTTTTGGATATCTTCTGAAGTACAGGTTATAGTTAAATTGCTAATTATAAAAGGTTACTAAAGGTGTCTGTGCTGTGTGAAGTATTCTATTATCAGTTTATCCTGCTTTTTCAATGTCAGCTGTGCCCCTCTAAAAAAGTTGAAGTCAGCCTTTATTTTAAAAGTGCTTTAAACATTTCACTGAAATAATTTAATATATTGGTATTAATGGAATTCTCATGATGCAAAAGAATAAATGGGCTGCTAAGAATATTGAAAGAATTAGGGAGCTGTGAATTTAAAGTGCCCTCTTCAACTTTTCTCAGACATTACAAATGTAACCATTAATATGCAGTTTGCTACTAAAGTTCAGCATACTTGAAAGATCTTTTTTTTTCTTTTATGATTTAGAAATGGTGGTTACAATATGTTGAAAGAATAGCATATATATATATATGAAAGCAATCCAAATCATAATTGAGACAATTTTTCCTGTAGCCCTAAATTACCTTTTTAATATAACAGCAAAGAAAATTGGCATACAGAGCTGGTGTAGAAGGGCCAGTAAATGCTACAGTGGATTTTGGAAGACTTTCCAGTATATAATTGATAAGTATACATTAAGTTGCTTGTGGAGAATATAATACATTAAAATGTTACCTCAATAGTAATCACTACTTATTAACTATATACTGTATGTGAAACCACAGGCATGTTACATTACAATCTTATCTAATATCTCCAAAACCAGTTCTGAGTTGTCTACTAGAGTTAACATCAGCAATGCCCCCATCTAAATTTTTCTCAGCTCCAAAATATACCAGGGACTAAGTTTCACTGAATTCACTTACACATATGTTCTGACCTAAAGTCCTAAATGAGAAATCCTGTCTGCGATGTAAAAAGCAGGAAAGAAACCATTATTCTCTAGAAACAATGGCCCCCAGAAAGTTTCAAGGTTGCATGCAGCTTTCAGATGAGCTTCTTGAGAAGAANTGACTTAAGAGATCTTATCTAATTGTTATAGATTGCTCTCTTTTGTTTCTAGTGATTAAGTATGTTTAATTATTTACTGGTTATTTGGAAAATCACACTTAAGTTTCCTCTGAAAAGAAAATAATAGAGAAAAAAAGGAAGTTCTTCAGAATAAAAAAAAAACAAAGAGAGAGAGAGAGAGTTTTGAAATTCTTAAACTCATAAAAATTGAATAAAAATTTTATCCATATTAAAAGCAAATTATTTTGCTATCCAAGTACAATGGAATCAAAGGAGTCACTTTTCTAAAGTGACAGTATCTTTGTTAATAGTGTATCAACAGACTTCTGTAAAATTGGGAGTCCTGTCTTTTTGAATTTTTATTGCCAATGACATTGATGTTTCAGGTACATTTACCCTATACCATTTTAGGAGGAGGTAGGAATACAGTAAGAAAAATAAGTCTGTGCCATCAAATAGCTTCATTCTTCCCTAGGAGATTTCTATAAAATCTAATTTAAATAGTAGCAAGTAGCAGAGCTGGAATGAGAACCTAGGTCTTCCAATTCCTAATCTCTTTCTCTCTCTATTTTAGAGTCATATGATCAAACCATTATTAGCACAGGAGGGCATTTCCAAAGGGTAGAAATACAGACAGGTCATGAATTCAGGCAATAAAGCAGTCAATCGACTACCCCAGTTCCCTTCCCCCCATTTGTTAAACAAGGAGTTCTCTGTTCAGTTATTTAAGGTCTATCCCATCATATCAAAGAAATAATATATCTCTTAAAACAATCTGATGTGAATAGCTGGAACTGAATCATAAACATCTTAGTAAATTTCATCATTTTTGATACTGCTTAGAATAACATTTCTACCTCCAGCCCATACTTAATCAATATTTGTTGGGTTAACTTTCTGGTTATGTTATACT
>NW_017733119.1:59154-59956 GCF_001890085.2 Hipposideros armiger | reverse complement strand
GATTTTGCCCAGTGAAGAACACTTCAGCCATTAGGTTCTGGGGTTGTTTCCAATATCGGTGTGTCTTATCCTAAATTCATCTATATTGCATCTATTATTGAGCACAAAGAGAAAAACAAGGATATATATGGCAGCCAAGGACATTAATATAAATTTCATTCAGCATAAATAGAGTCTATAACTAATAGACGTACAGCTTTAAAAGAAGAGCTTTATTAACTTTATTATACAAATTTAATATACACTAGGTTCTGTCATCCAAGTTTCCCTGGGCTGAAATAGCTGACATGCGTGGTGTTCTCTGAGTCAGTTAGTACTAATACATGAAGACCCTTAAATCAGGCAGCAGCCAGTGCAGGGGACCCTGGGACCAGACACATGAATATTAAGAATTTTGCATAAAAGAAGATAAAGACCAACAGCTTAATTCCTCAAGAAGGGTAACAGAATGAATAAGACTGCACTTATGGAAGTTAAGAGCCAAAGAACACAATTTTATGGAAGAGGGCAAATGGGACTCACTCAACTCTCAATGGTTGTTTGAGACATCTTACTTATCCAAGACTTAATTCAATTCTTGGAAGCTTCTTTGGGTGAAGCCCTCACTTCTGTCAGGCAAAAATCAATAACCCCTCCTCTAACTCTGTTATCACCTTATTCACGTCTTCATCACAGAGATTTCAAACGTTTTTTGCCCTTGAAACAGGTGGTAAAAGACATCATATTGAGCTTTGGAATGCTGAGAATCTACACAGCACATGAAACACTGTAGATACTTAATAAACAATCATGATAATGATAA
>NW_017733119.1:54669-55559 GCF_001890085.2 Hipposideros armiger | reverse complement strand
TTCTTCATTTTTTTTTCCTTACTGTGTGTGGTCCTTTCTCTAGATCAGGGGTCTGCAAACTTTTGAGACGGAAGAGCCAATCCTGTCCCTCAAAGTTTTGCGAGACCAATGAAACAAATGAAATCACCATTATGTGAATAATATCTTTTAAAAATTTTATAAATGAAACTATGATAGTTTTATTTTCATTTTCAATTTTACTTCAGAGCCACATGGATGTACCCAAAGAGCCACATGTGTCTCACGAGTCGCTTTTTGCCGTCCCTGCTCTAGATGACATAAGGATACGCATCCACCATATATTGGGTCGTCGGAAAAGTCATGACATGTTTTTCTATGTTTTTTGCTGCAAAAATGTGTCATGACTTTTCTGACGACTCAATAGCATTGTGCTGTGTAGCTGCAGTTGTGCTTTCTCCTAATCTTGCTTTATTTAAGTCTAGGATGCAAAACATTTATACGAAGTAAATTTGGGTCAATATAAGCAAGAGCTAGCTAGTAGGGTTTTCCAAATTGATATAATTGGTGTGGGAAAGTAAATAGGAAAATAAGCCAATATTTGAGTGAAATACTGCAAAAGCTTCTAAGCCATTGGAGGCAGCCCTGGAATGGGTGACCCTAATGCCCCTTCCAACTCTGAGATTCTGTTTTCTCTAAATTGAGAGGGGATAAAATAGTGAAGATTCTAAGTGGTGAAGAATTGTTATTTTTGAGTAAAATAAAATCTGAAATTTTCATCTTTTATGGTCCTGAAAAATAGAAGAAGATTTGGTGACATTTAAGTTTGACCCAGATCTCTTAAATCTTTTTTATATTTCTCTTGCTAATTTTTTTAGGTTACCTCAATTACAAGAGGAACCCAGAATGCTTCTGATTACTTTTCACTTAAG
>NW_017733119.1:46615-53659 GCF_001890085.2 Hipposideros armiger | reverse complement strand
TTTACAAAAGTGAAATAATATGAGAATTAATCTATTAACCTTCCACATGGCCAGGGCCACTGCCTAATCCATGACTCCATTATCATCATCACATGACCTACTGGATAGACTCCTAATTTGTTTTCTTGCTTCATTTCTATCTCCTATGCAATTCACTTTTTACTGACACCTCAGTTAGTTTTTGAAATATTAGTACAATTATGGCACTTCTCTACCCTTGATCATCCATTATATAAAAAACAAGTCTCAAATTCGTTATCACAGGATGCTTTAAACTCATCACACAATAATCCCAATCAATCTTCCAACACTTTCCTCAAAGAATTGAAGTTGACTTATTGTAATATATATTTTGACTTAAATGGCAGAAACTGAACCCTAATATTCTCTTTTCTGAATCTCAGCCAAGACAAAAGTATGTTAGATTAGAACGGTGTGTTAAGTAAAGGCTTTCAAATGCTCTTCAATTAAGTGATATTTACTCTCTTTATCTTGATTTACAAAATAAATAGCAAAGCCTTGATCCAAACAAAGGATACTGGATTTCTCTCCAGTTTTATTTGAGACAGATTATAATTTGTGATTTATATTGATTTAATATGTTTTTTTTAATATTTGTGTTCACATGCATCAGTAATAGTTGGCAGGCAAACAGAACAGAATTTTCTATTAATAAGCATTTTTAAATTGTGATATACTCTACAAAATCAATAGTAAGTAAAAATAGCTCATTGTTGTCTACATGTTGGCTAAAACCAGGTTATTGGCATCAGATCTTTCTTTTATTCAGTAAATAATTAGCTAAAGAAGAATCCTTCTTCTTGCTTGTATGAATTTTTTACTGATTTGTTTGAAGAGAAGTAACATCTTTCTCTTTAACATTACCACTCTAGATGGGAGGGAAGTTTTGTTATAAAAACAGTTATTAATTTATGCTCATTTTAGCAACATTAGCATAAGGAGTGGTTGAGGTTTCCTGCACAGAAGATTCTGAAAGAGACCTAAAAGTATTACCAATAAGGAATACAATTGCCTTCTAGTCAGAGCAATAGGGCCTTGGCAGCACTGGGAAATCAGACATTGATTGTGTCCAGCAGACCAGGTCATTGTTTTATGCAAGCTGAGCCTGAGAATTTGCCTAAAATTGCTGCTTGCTTAGCTCTCTGCTTTTCTCAGTCTTACCTTCACCCCTTACCAGTCTTCCCTTTGCATGTTAGATACTGAAGAAATGCACACAAATTTTATGTTTATTGGTCACATTTTACAATCGTATTTGAGGCATGAGTTTTCTGATATGGATCCAAGTTTCTAAATTGTATTTACTGACTCATGTATGCATGGGGACACAACTCAAAAATTACAAGGCCATCAGAGAAACATATATTACCCATCTATATGTGGGTATGCAACAACTTACAAACTAATTTTCAGAGCCACATCTTTTATGGTAATTAAACACATACCATGAGTATTGAGTTCACAACTTAAGACAGTGTCTGGCACTTAATAAACACTAAATAAATGTTTTTATTACTATTATTGGAGAAATTCAACAAGAGGACATGACCACTGGTTGACCAATGAGCTGGACCTGGGCAATCAGAGGCTCCTCACCCCACCCCTGTCCTTGGAATATACATTCTGCCCACTGTTCTCACAGTGAGAGCTATTTCAAGGACAAGGCCTTAGAGAGCAATGTGTTGTTGAAACCATCTTTCTGGTATATGTTAACATACTGAACCCAGTTAAGGCTTCTATATAAACTTTTAAGATCCTAGCAGGCAGGTGCAGAGATCTACTGTCTTGCAGCCACCCAAGACAAGCTTCCTATGTAAGTTTCCTTGCTTGTTAAAACTCTCACCTACCAGTCTGGAGTGGTCTGCATCTTTATTTGGTCTCTTCTTGCCCTCTGTGTACCTGGTCCAGTTTCAGATTTCACCCACGAAACCCCTGAGTTTTTTAACCAAAAGCTCTCTTTATTTGTATCACCATTATCATCAGTTATATTAATATCCTTAAAAAGCATCAAATAAAGTTAGCTATATATGTGGACTATTCAAAACAAGAGGTAGCCAGTGCATTCTTTTGCCCCTGAAAGATTTTACAGCAAAACTCTTTCAGCATATAAATCTCATTATTACCTACAGATTGTGATTAATTGGTATGTTTATTTGGTTTAGGCAAAGCTGAAAGTGACTTGACACTTGTAGTGCATTGAAAGAGTGGCTGGTTGGAAAAATCCCAAGATGATTTTTTGCAGGAGAGTGCTTTTGGTCAACAACAGGCAAGCTTCCACAAATTAATAACATGTAAAATGAAGCCAGTTTCCACTGTGAACTTTCTGGGGTTATTTTTGTGTGTTTGTTTATCCCAGGGAAGATAAAGATATTTACAATGATCTTGAACACTATGATTTTTTATTCTGAATTTATTACCACATGATCAAAATTTTGAACTGATTCATTTTAAAAGTTTTTCATATTTAGGCATTCAAGCATCTGGTTTATTTCGTAGAGAGTTTCTTATAAGACTGCCAGATTGTCTTCCACTTCACCCAACACACAAGCATTCTGTAGAGTCACTAGAAGTACAAATTCCTCATTTCAATGTCAACTATATCTATGGCAGCTGCACATTCCGTTGTCATTGATCAAAATCCAAAGCAATGAATAACCCCTAGTAATTGCTCACTTATTCAATTTGCTTCCTGACTCAATGTTCTAGTGAGATTCTTTTTGAAAGGTCAGCAACTTGTCTCCAATTCATTTCATTAAATATGAGAAAAGAAAGGAATTTTATATTATTTAATAAGGACAGGGTACATAATCACAAAGTGAAAAGTGTTAATATCCATTCTTACTCAAAATGAATTGCTGCATTTTTCATCTTTTATCAGAGCTTTAATTGGCATTTTAATAAGAATATCAAATAAAGCAACTGCATGATAAAGAAGACAATAGCTAGCAAGAATCCCCATTGTTGAAGAATCATTTTCATCATATGAAAAGGAAAAAGGATTAAAATAGGTTATTAACTGATAATTTTATACATTCGAAATCAGTTGTAAAAGAGGCTTTTTGTAGTTGCAGCAGACCAAGAAGTCACTGAGAATGTAGACTCTTATTAGCAAGCTGTACATAAATTTGAAAGAGAGATTAATAGGATTTCATTTGTGTGCCAATTTATTCCTTTTCCTGCATAATCCCATTTATGTTTCCATCTCAAAAGCAACCTTCTGCTCCTGCTAGTACTGGTTAGTCACTGTGTAATGGTTAAGGTTTACATCTTGGCTCAGCCAATTAACTACATGATTGTTATCAAGTTACCGGTACTTATCCTGACTGAGCATCAGTTTTTTTATAGGTAAAATGGAATCATGAAATGCACTCTAGTACCTGTTTGATAAAGTTGTAATGAACACTAAGTAATTCATGCAAAATGGTTTGCACAGGACTTGTTACATAATCAGTGATCGTAAAGATGAAAGCATTGTTATTCCATAACTGCACCCTTTTTCAAAATTTTCCTCTGTGCTCATGATGAAATAGAAATGGTGTCCTTGAGTCTTCTCTTCTTCTCTCCACTCATGCAAATGTGTCCAGTTCCTCTCTGATCAGCCCTCTGAGTTTGTATTATCAAAATTATATACTATGCATTTCTAAAGTCTTCCCTCTTTATTAGGATAATTTACCTTCACATAAACTTTTACCTGTTTCTTCATATGATAATTTTTAAAACGTTTGTTTTTCTTTTGAGTCTCAGTTCTTGCTGACAACTGAGTACAGCTATGAACTATTTTCTGAAAAAATACCATATATATGTATATATGACATGTGACACATATATATCTCATATACAGAGAGTACCAAAAAAATGTATACACATTTTAAGAAAGGAAAAGTGTACTGAAATTCTAATACTAAATATAAACTCATAATAAATGATGGAGACAAGTCATGTTTTGATGTCTGTAATTACAAGAGATGCTCAAAGTGGTTACCATCAGTGTCCAGACACTTCTGATTACGGTGAACTGCTTGAGCAATGTTGACCAGTGTCCACTTGTATACATTTTTGGCACTCCATATATGTATATTTTACATATTTGCAAATATGTAAATATGTAAATATATGTGTGTGCGTGTATATATATATATATATATATATATATATATATATACACGCACACACACATATCCAATTTCACATCCAATTTCATGGGAGTTCATAAGCTATATCCCATCTTTAGTCCATCTAGAAGTCATGTAAGGGCCTATGAGCCCAGCTTTAATATCTCTGGATTTCTAGAAATCTCAAACTGATACATGCCTGAGTCTCCATTAGAAGACTCCACTTTCTCTTTGCTTAAGATTACAGGAAGATTTAGATGTTGTATTAAACACTTCAAAACTCAACGTGCAGCTAAATTGAGACAAGAAAAGTGGAACTGATATTAGCTTGGAAGGAGGGGAGTCTGAAGTCCTGTAAGAGGACTAAGAGATATATCAGGACAAGAAAACATAGCAAGTGCAGATAATATTGTGGAGAAGTTTAAGGTAAGTGAAAAAAAAAGATATATCAGTACCTTGTCTTGGATGGAAGTACAAAAAGGGGTCCACTGTGGATGCCCACCAGAGGAGATAGATTGGTTTGGGGGATGCTTGTGTGTATGTGGTATGAGGTATGAGGGAAAGGTCACTTAGGACAGTGAAAGGTGGGCATACGCAATTAACTCTCTGTTTCTGTATATTGGGCCAAACCAGTAGATTCCAACTTTGTTTTCAACATTTTGTGGGCTAATTTAAGAGAGAGCTATCAGTGGAACTTTCCAAGACTATCAACTCTTTGGAATATCAAAACAGGTGTATTGATGGAAATGTTCACTACAGGAGATTAATGAAGCAAATGTCATCGCTCATTGTTTCTTTTGTCTGGCATAGAAATCAGCACATAATAAATGATAAATAACTATTTGTTGAGCAGTTTTACTAACCAGACCTGTGTCTGTGTGAAAACCTGGACAATGCCACTATACACTAGCAAAAGCTGTTCAGCGTATTTCAGCTTTACAAGGACTTTTCTCATCAAAGAGAGGTATAGGCTTTTTGGAAATCAGTGTATGAAAGACAGTGAGAAGCCAGAGGGAGTGATGGAGTCAAGTGTCCCTATGTCCAATGCGCTCATGTGGAAAATTAACTGTTCACCAGCTAGGTCATTAGAATGACTTGGGAAGACTCAGGTAGGCTTGGTGATTAGGCTACTCTGGTAGGAATTCAGAAACTTCAATTTTGTTCCTAGCTTTTGACCTTTTAAAAAAGTAATTTCAGATCTCATTTTCTCTGGCTCTTAAATAGAATCATACTTGTCCATAAGGCAATTTTAAGATACTTGGATGAATGATGTTATACATCTTTAAATGTAATTCTCTACTGATTTACTAGAAGATATATATTTCTTTATTTGAAAAGTGTCTTATATATTTTATTAGCCCTTACCATATAAAAACTCTGAAATAGGCTACTCGTAGAATCTCCACTTTGCCAATATGTAAACTGAAGAATAGAAGTACAAATAAAAGGCTCAGAAATCAGAATCTGAAAAATTATATACATTCATTTATCCCAAAATTGACAGTGGATAAAGAACTTTGATAAATCACAAAATTGAACCATAGATAAAAATATAATAATGTCTATTACCTAATTTGGGCTAATAACTATAGTTAACACAAAGCAATGATTATGTGCAGGCACTGTTCTAAGTGTTTTACATAATATTAATTAATTAATATTAATTAATATTAATTAATATTAATTAATTAATTAATATTAATTAATTAAGGTATGCTCACAACAACCCTGTAATGTATATACTATTGTCTTCATTGTGCACTTGAGGAATCCGAGATGAAAAACAACTACCTAATAAACTTGAGAACGATAAATGGCAGAGCCAAGATTTGAAACTGGAAAAATGGAATCAGAATCTGGGCTTATACCACTTTAGTATGTATACACTATGTATCTAGTTGGATAGCTTTTCATAACCATTCTTAGATCACAAATCCAAAAAGTTATCCCTTCTCAAACATTACCTACCAACTTCAACTGCTTAAAAAGTTGGCTAAAAATCTTTTGTTTTGTAATACACAAAATAAAGTTTAAGTTCTACAATGTGTAAGGAGCTAAGTTTTACATTGGTTGGATGAAAAGATGAGTAAGACATTGTTGGGTTCTTGCTATTTTTTACATCCTAACCAGTCACAGAAGACCCCAATATCAATATGATATTGGGACAAAATAATACAGACAGACAGATATTTCCTATTAAAAAATGGCCAAAGTTATCCCATTGCCCATGACTTACTGAATTATTTGATCGTACAGACTAGGACCTAAACACTATGAAATATAAATTAATAGTTCCATAAATATATTGTCTTGTTTTGTTCTTGTTTAAGACCAAGTGTTTCAATTATTTTCCTAAGCTCCACTTAACCGTCACATACACCTTAAGCAAAATATTTGGAGACTACGTAACACTTTGCATTTTAGAAATAACCAACAATAACCAAAATATTTTATTGCTGATGTGGTAACAGGTGATTCAAAACATAGTTGACCCAAAACACCTGTAAATAATCAATGTAGAGTCAAACTGATTTAGAAAGAGAATGTATATTCAGACTCACAATTCCCACCCTATCGCTGATCTCAGCCACAGGTTATTCCCTCTAGTCAAAGTTTGGTCTCATACTCTGCTATAATTTGCTGATAGGTTTAAAGGAGTCTTTATTCATGTGAACACATCACAACAAGTTCTTGTAAATTTGTTTATTAAATGAGCCCATGAATATCCTTTATTAAAATGCTTGTGGATTTAAAAAAAATTTTCTAACCATAACGCATGGCTCAGGTTGCATCATAAACCATATTTTCTAAATCACTTTAGCACAGCAGTTCTCAATTGTGGGTCGCAACCCCTTTGGGGGTCGAACGACCCTTTCACAGGGGTCGCCTAAGACCATCTGAAAACACATATTTT
>NW_017733119.1:39355-41690 GCF_001890085.2 Hipposideros armiger | reverse complement strand
TGTATTCTCATCTGGATGCTCAACTAGAGCAGGACCTGACTTCAACCCTCCTCTGGTTGTT
Source organism: Hipposideros armiger (assembly GCF_001890085.2). Lineage (NCBI taxonomy): Eukaryota > Metazoa > Chordata > Mammalia > Chiroptera > Hipposideridae > Hipposideros > Hipposideros armiger. The sequence goes on along the minus strand of NW_017733119.1, from coordinate 41,629 downwards.
GGCAGAATTCATGTCCTTGCTTCTCCAAAGCCAGAGAGAGAGAGAGAGAGAGAGAGGGAGAGAAAGAGTGGTGCTCTCTGTGGCTTTGAGTCTCTGACCTCTGGAACCTCTTTAAAAGGGTCCCCCTGATTTTGTCTGGCCCACCACAGATAATCTGTTTCTGATTATATTAAAGCCATAGTTGGGCATTTAAAACATTTTTATGAGTTGTATGAAATTTATTTCTTATAGCTCAAGTAATTCATGTTAATTTTAGGTAAAATGCTCATAATGAAACAAACATATGTTTTTAAATTGTCATTTTTTTAATGGAAAATAAACATGGTTAACATATTTGTCTAAAATCTGCCAGACATTTTTCTAAGCATACTTAAAATCTATTCAATTTTTAAAATGTAAATGGTATCATAAAACACATACCTAAACAGAGATACAGTTTTATGCCAATACAGATCTCTACCCTCATTTTTAGTGTCTATATAGTATTATATGACTGTGCCAAAAATATTGTCAATTTTCTATTTAGAAAGGTTGTACCAATTTGAATTCATAAGCCATATGCAAGAATTTCATTACTCACACTTCTCTAATTTTTGACAATCTAAGGATGAAAAATCATATTGCATTTCTTTAATTTGCATCTCTTTGACTACTCTTGTGTCTGAGCACTTTTCCTATGTTTGATATTTGTTAGTCTTCTTTGCTTAATACCAGTTCCTGCCCTGTTTGATTTTTGTATAAGAAAAAATAAATATTTCTTCTATTGATGTAGAAGGAAAACATATCAATATTAACCATCTAAAAATACTGTCATATTTTTGCAAATATTTCCCTGTTTGGATATATCATTTAAAATTTATAAATTTTTGTTTTCTTGTTTTGTTTGTTTGTTTGTTTGTTTGTATGGATAATTTTGACCACAGTTATATTGCATAATAGATATTTTATATTTTTTGCCATTTATCTCATAGTTAAATTTTTTCTCTGACAAGGTTATGTATTTACATACATTTTCCTAGCATTATTTGTTTTTTCTCTTTTAAAATATTCCTTAGAAATATAACCAAAAATGTCAAATATTTCAGTTTGTCCCATATGTAGTCCCATACTACAAATATAGGAACATACGGTATGTGTGTGTGTGTATATATATATATATATATATATATATATATATACACATATATATGCTTAAATATGTGTATATGCTTAATATACATATAACCGATATAAATATAACCAAAAATATGCTTTTATATATATATATATATATATATATATATATATATATATATATGGTTGTCAGAAAGTCATGACGTGTTTCGTCTGTTTTTCATTGCAAAAATGAGTCCTGACTTTTATATGCATGAATACCTACATTCATTTTTTCATGTATGTGCATATTCCCCTTTTACTCATAATGTCAAGGCCCTAATCACTAACTTAATTTTGTTTATGTCATATATGATATTTTCTTGATTTTGTATAGATATAATTCACTTATCAATATAAACACTCACTCATTATATTGTATTTTAAATATTGATGTGCAACTTGCTTTTTTCCCCTGATAGTACTTTTAGGCATTTTTCTTTGTCAATGCATATAGTACTATTTTGAATCACTATATACTATTTTATATAATACATTCATCATAGTTTATTCATTTGCCTATTGATTAACATTTAAGTAGTTTCCAATTCTATGTACTGTACATTTGTATGTGTTGATGGTTTCATTTTGGTAGAATCAATTTCTAGAATGATTTTTTGGGAAAACATCTACAAATATATATTGCAAACTATTAATAGTTGGTATTTGGAGTGGGGTTTTGACAGCAATTCTCTCGCACATTGTGAATTCTTTATAGTTTCCCATTTCCAAATACATTTTTATGTAACAAATAAAAATAAAATTAAAAAAGAAATTATGGAGAGACTCCAAATAAAGATAGTGATTAAATACATATATTTAATAAACCTCTGACTCAAAATCATGTTAAAGCAACATAAAAGAGATTTGTCTTAAACTCATGAACATGCAATGATAAAGAGAACAGGAGCGAAGACAAGAGCAAGAAAAGAATAATTGAGAAAGAAGAAAAGGATATTAGTGTAACTAATTCCGCAGATCCAATAAAGCCAAATTACACATCAGCAGTTAGAAAAATGAAGGAGCTACAAAATTTAGTGGTAGATCCCTCAAAAGGCTCAGAAATGGGTGACACCTCCTTCTACAAGGAATATGCATCACTGTGTGTGTGTGTGTGCGTGT
>NW_017733119.1:28739-33115 GCF_001890085.2 Hipposideros armiger | reverse complement strand
TACAGTTATAGAGTAGCAACGAAAATAATTTTATGGTTGGGGGTCACCACAACATGAGGAACTGTATTAAGGGGTCGCGGCATTAGGAAGGTTGAGACCCACTGCTTTAGCAGATGAGAAGTCCTGCTTCTATGTAAAACAATGCATTATTTTTCTTCTAGCTACTTTTGTATAGAATGAAAAAGATTTTGAGGAAATACTTCACCAACTTTTTAAAAATCCCTACATACCTTATACACTATTTTGTATTACAAACTGTGCCAAACTATGTTGGTTGGCTTTCCATCTTGAAATCTTGCAGGTGGAGAAAAAAATTATTCTCATCATTTTTTGTTTATTCCCCTACAAATTATTTATAGCTATTTACTTGAAATTATGTTCAACTAGCTAGAAATGAGGTACGACCCATAAATTAACCAAAATTATTTGTGTATTTTTCTGTCAGTGGCTACAGTTTGTGTTTAGGAAAACACCTATATAGTTTGGATGTATTTATGTCTGGCTTCTAGAGGAAAATGACACACGGAGCATTACAGTTTCTAAGCAACTTAAATTGCAGTGTGAGACAGGCACTGGTTTTTCTAGGATAAAACGCCATATGGTAGATGGCCAGTTAGTCTGTTACTTAAATTATAGATTAATCCATACAGCATAATGCAATGGAAATGGAATACTTTGATTTAAAATGCAAGTTCATTTATGATGTGAGAGTACAGATTGCAGGGGTTGAATTTAGTAATATCAAGGTAAAAATCAGCAAGAAATACCTCATATCTGTTTTCCTTTAATGATTTCATATTTAGAGAAACACAAAGTGCTATTTAAAAACACTCAGTGTCTATAAATAGACTAATCTAATAAGACACTTAGGAGTAGTAGACATAGGAATGCAATTAAAATAAATAGGAAAAGCTCTCCGGGTACCTATCATGGAAGAGAGGCTTAATTTTACAGAGATTGAATGGGATAAAACCTATGTTACAGTACAAAACAAAAGAGCCATAGGGTCTAAATTCTCTAAAGTGGCTTGCATAAATTGAAGTAAATGTTTATTTCTGCTCTGTGAATAAGGACATGCCAAAATTTTCTGTGCTGCATCGAGGAAAGTGACATACCTTTCCCCTTCTTTTGATGTTATGACTTCATGTCAGTGGAATAGAAAGATGTGCCTTTTGTGGGTTTCCTTTGATAAAATGAACACTATAAAAAAAACTAGTACAGCAATTCAAGCCAATTCTTTATGTTTCTTAGCTATTCCCACCATTGCAACTTAACATCTTGTTTTTTTCAGATTGGATAATACTAGCCCCTCAAAGATAATGTATCAGTGTTCTCAATTTGTTCTTTGAATGGGCATGTTGAGCAATGTTCCATTAACTACCCTTATTTATAAAGGGAGGGAAAAAAAAAAGCTATCACTTCATACAACACACAAGATTTTTCTTTTGGAAAGAGCCAATGGATAGGGCTTCTGATAGACCTTGTGCTTTTTTGCTATACGTGCCGGTTATGTTTTCTTTCATAAGATATTTCAGCAAAAATTTGTTCAAGAACACTTCCTTGCTGTGCTACAAATAGAGTGATTCTGCACCCAGAATGAGCATGCTCAATACAGCTTTGTTAAATGTATTTTGTTAGCAATTCTGGAAACTTACATGAACTTAATTCACCTGTGCTCAAGTCCAGTTCTGCCACTTTAAGCTACTATATAACATGGGCTTATATTTCTCATCTGCATAAAAAGGACAATGATACTTAAATATGTCATGATGACATGATGATCAAATGTGGTAATATATGAAAGCATGGCCTTGTGTATACTAAAGTGCTATAGAAATGTGTAATGTTATTCAGGATATGACTTTAGCTACTTAAGTGCCCATTTAAAATTTTACATTTAATTATATTTTATAAAATGCTTTGTATTATACAAATTAATTCTTCTATGAGCAGTTTTTATTCATGTGCATCTTAAAGGTTTAATTTTTCTAATATTTAAGCATGACTCCATTCTCCCAATTTTTTATTGTCAGGAGCCAACAAATTATATGTATTAATTTTTGCCACAAATTTTGTGCAAAAACAACGTCAACAATGATATTTATCAAGAGTGTTTGTGATTCTGAAGGGCCCAAATATTAACTGAACTGTTTTCCAAAACTATGAATTTGTTCTAAAAAAAGTGTCAGTAAGTTTCTCACTTATATAATAAAACAAGCATGAATAGAGAGGTAAAATATCTTGAAACATCATCTCAAATAATGATTTTTTTCACCACTTAAAAACTATTAACAAAATAAGACAAGTCGATGGTTATTCCAAGTCAGAAAATAGGGCATTATGAAAAATAGACACAGTGGTTTACTTTACTTCTTTCTATGTTTCAGGTAAATTTAACAATGGCCATTCAGTGTCTTTTCTTGAAACCACACAAGAAAGTAGTGGACATCTCTTATTCTACTCAATGGAGTATTAACTTTAGAGCTACCTATCTTTGAGAACAGGACTTGAATTGAACTATTCAATTAGCTGGGGTTTAACTTTGGGTTTCAATTGAGTACTGAAGGAATGCATTCAGGCAGAAAGCCAATTTAGGTCTTACAGACACCTTGTTATTAGAACTAGTAGTTTTGCCTCCGTAAGCCAAGTTCTGTTTTTTCACTGTTTTGAAACCCACAGTACAAAGAAAAATGAACAAAAAAGTGTGCTGTTATATTTTATTTCATTTCCCTGACATTACACCCACATATACAATTAAATTATCTGGCAAATGATTATTGGGCAAGCCGGTTTTTTTCCCACCCTTTGTCCTGTCTCCATACTTAGGATTCCTCACTATAGTGACAACTTTGATGTAGCTCCCCAAAGAAATAACACCTGAATCAGGTCCATCCCACCTTACCATTACTTGTCTATCCTATATCTCCTAATCTATGAATGAAAAAGAAAAAAACATTAATTTTTAAGAGTGGATTCGAACATTATAATTTCCTAAAGATCACCAACATGAATTCTGATAATATGGCAGACAAATCAATGCAATATCCTTGGGCAGGAGGATAATATTCTTCAAATCTTAATGCATATGTTGACACATATGTAAACAGCCATTATCATATCCCCTCTTCTACAAATTATCGTATTTGCCCCTCCAGATCCACTTTTCATTTTGATTATTCTTCTGCGAGTTATTCTTTATGCACTGAATCAAGCAGTTCCTTTAATGTCTGCCATCTGATTGGATTTGCTCAATGGAAGGCAATTGAAGGAGATTAGATAAAGAAACAGAGTGAGATCAGAATATTTATTAGTTATTTAGTCTCTGCTAGGCTACAGTCATGTCCCGCAACCAAAGGTCACAACAGTCAGAAGACAGTTCTGAATTCTGGTGACATTGCCGATGGGAAATGACAGCTAGCTCTGAGGTGTTTCACTGTCCCTTGCTGGTTCCAGTAATCTTACACACGCCTTTGCTTGTTGTTTCATTGAAGACTACCACCTGTTGTCATGACACTGTAACATAACAGGGTGCTGAAAAACAAAAATTCAGAGACTACCTCTTAGGATAATGAGAAAAAATAAATTGTCATCTACCTAAATGGTGTTTTTATAGACCTTCACCTGAATGTGTTCTTACTTTCTTAATCAAGAAAACAATTAAAAACAATAAAAAATTAAGAAATGTCATGTACAAAATTAGTGTCAAAAGAGGTAAAATATGATTTAAAAGTGAAACTTCCATTTAACTACCTGCATTCTCTCTAAAGACATCCCACTTCAACCTGGCACTTCTACCCAGAAGAGCTATTGTTATTGTGGATATATATATATATATATATATATATATAGACATAGATATAGATATAGAGATACAGATACAGATATAGATATAGATATATAGATATAGATAGATATAGATATAGATAGATAGATATATAGATATAGATATAGATGAGATAGAGATAGAGATAGAGATAGATATATAGATATAGATATAGATATATAGATATAGAAAGATATGATAATATATATGTTATTCATTTCTCATTTTGCTGTTAACAAATTATTACAAGCTCTGTGGCTTAAAACACCAATTTATTACCTCAAATTTAGTCTAGCTCAGAAGTACAAACCTGAGTTTTCTATTCAAGGTCTCAAAATTGTGAAATCAAGATGTCAACCAAGCTGTATTCTCATCTGGATGCTCAACTAGAGCAGGACCTGACTTCAACCCTCCTCTGGTTGTTGGCAGAATTCATGTCCTTGCTTCTCCAAAGCCAGTGAGAGAGAGAGAGAGAGAGAGAGAGAGAGAGAGAGAGAGAGAGAGAGAGAGAGAGAGAGAGGTGCTCTCTGTGGCTTTGAGTCTCTGACCTCTG
>NW_017733119.1:24839-26561 GCF_001890085.2 Hipposideros armiger | reverse complement strand
GTGTGTGTGTGTGTGTGTGTGTGTGTGTGTGTGTGTAAAAGTGGAGAATTGGTTTAAGAAGCCCAACTTCCAATCTCCACAGTCTGAGGCTGATCTTCCGCTGCCCTGCCTCAGCGGGTTAATTACTAATTTTAATAAAAATAGTGTCTGAAGTGATGGATATCATGAATAATTTAGAGTGGTGATACTGTATTGAAACCAGGTGGTTCTTTCACTTTTGCAATATAAAACTTTCAAAATTTTACTTTACATTCAATTTATTTAAGGAAGATTTATAGTGAAAATAAAGTCATTGAATATGCTATGAACCAGGTAGAGGAACATGGCTAAATTCGTATTTTATGGCATATTTGCATAGAAATAAATTCACCCAAAAAATAATATTACTCAAAAGTATTACATTGGAAGTCATAATTCACCAATCATTATAACTGAACTGAGTTAAAAGAAAATATTTGTTAGCTATGTAATACATAAAGTAGTATATATTAACTTAGGTATAATTCTGATACAGCATTTATTTTTTAAACTAACCTTTTATATTGAAATAATTTTAGATTAAACAAAAGTTGAAAAAATAAAACACAGATGTACCATTTACCTTTTACCAAGCTTTCTCTAATGTTAACTTAAATAACCTTAGTCCAATTACTAAAACTAGGAGATTAACATTGCGGCAGAGCTAAGTAGTAGTTAATGTAGTTAACTAAACAACAAACCTGATGTGAATTTCAACAGCTTCCACCTCTCTCTGTTCCAGGAACCGTTCCTATATTGTATGTATATCTCTTTGGTGTCTTCCAACCTGTGATAGTTCCTCATTCTTTATTTGCATTTTAGTATCTTAACCTTTTTCAAGACTAATGGTTTATGATTTTTGTAGACTGCCTTTCAGGTTGGAATTGCTGATATGTTCTTATAATAAGAAAATAGGTTATACATTTTGGCAAGTACTCCACCAAAACAACACTGTGCCTCCTCATGTATCAGGAGGTGCATATCTATGTTTTATGAGTAGTGATGCTAATAAACCTAGATCACTGGTAAGCGGGTATCTGCCCAGTTTTCCCACTGCAAAGTTGACGTTGTAATTTTGTTTGTTTGTTTTATATCAAATAAATATCTTAGGGACATATTTTAGAATGTGAAAATCCCATTTCTTCTCAAACATTCACCCACTGATTTCAGCATCAATCAGTGGAACTAGCCTGCAACAATTATTTCTGTGGCGTTTTCCTAATGGTGAATTTCCTATTTTCCTTCCTCCTCTATATTTATTAATTGAAATTATTCTATAAGGAGGATTTCCCCTTCTCATTCATCTATTTATTGAATTATTTATTTTACCAGGTGTAGGTTCATGGCTATATATTTTATTCTATAGATTAGAATACGTTATTCACATTGATTTTTTGTATTCAAATTTTTCTAATTCTAGCCATGAGGAGCTCTTTCAGTTTCACTTAAGTGTTCTTTCAACTTGCCCCTCTCCTTTTTGGGGCACCTCCTTACTATAATATCTGTCTGGACCATAAGATGTTCCAGGCTTATGTTGTATTTTTTCTGCCTCAGCCTTGGATTCAGCTGCTTCTCCAAAGAGACAGTATTACTCAGGGTTCTCTAGATAAACAGAGCCAATAGAGTGTGTGTGTGTGTGTGTGTGTGTGTGTGTGTGTGTGTGTGTGTGTGTGAGTGTGTGTGTGTGAGTGTGTGTGTGTGTGT
>NW_017733119.1:14778-24780 GCF_001890085.2 Hipposideros armiger | reverse complement strand
GCGTGTGTGTGTGTGTGTAGAAAGAGAAAGTCTTAATTTAAGGAATTGGCTCATGCACTTGTGGGGCTGGCAGAACTGATATCTGCAGGACAGGCCCACTGTCTGTAGACCCAAAAGCAGGCTGCCTGCAGAATTCCCTCTTCTGTAGGAGACCTCAGTCTTTCTGTCTTAAGGTCTTCAATTTATTGGATAACTCTTCACTTTGTGGAGAGTTATCTGCTTTACTTGAAGTCTACTATTTTAAATGTTAATCTCATATTTTAAAAAAAAGACCTTTGTGAGGACATCCAGGCTGGTGTTTGATCAAGTATCTGGGTACTTCTGACACATAATATTTACCATCACAGGGCTCTAGACCCTTTTATTGGAGAATACTTCAAAATCAAGATCTGAGTGCCAGGTGGACTCATCACTACTGGGAAATCCTTGCCTCTCAGTTGACAGAGCTCAAAACTATATGCATGCACATATATTAACCCCCGGTACACACACAACTTTACCTCTGTCTCTATCATTTACCAACTATCATTTATCTATTTGAATGAATTCATATCTTATACTTCTAATTCCAATCCAATACTATACGGTTTATTTTAACCTTCCCTTTCCTTATTTGTAACTTGTTTTCTCCAACATGGATAAACCTGATCCTTATACATACAATACATGTACTTACTTGTTCAGCCCATTATACACATGAAGTCATTTTAGAATTACTCACTCGAACCCTATGAAAAAAACCTTATTAATTATATTACAGTACATGGATATAGTTTCTTATGTCTTCAGCTTTACAGTGTATCATCAAAATATTATTTTTCAATGCTATTTAGGTTAGTTTTTTTTTTCTTCCTTACTACTTGCAATGTGATTATGTTACTCATTGGTAATACTGTTATCTTTCTTTGTTTCTGTTTTAATTATCTTTTTGGTGGTATAACCATTTTTAATTCAACATTAAAATTTTTTTAAATAGTTATGTAATGAAAAATAGATTTTTTCAGATTTAAATTTCTATTTAAAAACTTTCAAACATCTGTATTAACATCTAAGTATCAAATATGAGTTTCATTTCAAATTTTCGATAAGCTCTGTCCCTCATGAGGAGGGGAAATGTTTATGTGGGAGAAGTCACTGGCCTTGCTTGGCACATAGATTTTGTTATCTCCTCCTCTAGAAGGTGCCAATTCTCAGGACACTCAACCCAGAATCAATAAAACTTATTTCTGTGATAAAAAAAAAATCAGGCAAAGTGCTAGCTTGTTGCTTGAAACTTCGATGATAACTCTCAAGAATTCTCTGAGGCATCCTGTTTGTGAAACTGACTTTGCATTAGTTTTTTTATCTGGTGAGAGTTTTCCACAGAATACCGAAACTATGTAAATATGCCTCTCAACGTTTACTTAGATTCAACAATGATCCTTGATCATATTTATTAAAACAGGTTTGACTTCAAATTACTAGCAATTTTTCTATAGAAATCACATTAAATCAATAAATATTAACATTTTTAAAACTTCAATACCTGTAACATAAGATAAATCTACTGTATGATTTCATTTATATGATATTCTAGAAAAGACAAAATTATAGGGTCAGAAACAGATTCCTGTTTACAGGACTAGGATTGACATTAGGTGGGCACAAAGGAATTTGTGCTGGAATGGAAATATTCTATATCCTGATATTAGTGACAGCTACATGAATGTATACATTGTCAAAGCACATCTAACGGCACACTTTAAAGGGGTAAATCATTTTGAATGCAATTATATTTTAAGAAATCATGCATAGTGCACATAATACAAAGGCTAAAGTATGATATTGAGAAGGATGGTTTAATAGTAGCATTTATAAAGAAGATAACAGAATTGTAGATGACTCCACAGTATGTAGTGCCTGACCAAAAAGATTAATTTGATCTTAGGCTACTTTAAAAGAGGGATTCTGTTCAGATCAAGGGAAGTTGCCCCTAATTTGTGGGTACTGATCAGATAATAGCTAAATTATTCAGTTTAAATCTGGGTACTACTCTTTAAATGGACTTTAAAGAAATATCACCAAATATGTCCTAGAGATTGTACATCCATATTACTCAGAATATGGTCTGAGGACCAACAGCATTAGCATCAGTTGGGAGCTTGTTAAAAATTCAGAAGCTCAGGCCCTAATTCATAAGATTTAAAGATTCTTTTTTTTATTAAATTATTTTTTATTATGAAATACACATTTTTTTAGAATTCGTTTCAGCTGTACAACACAGTGCAATAGTTATACGTTTTACCCCTCGAAATGACAACCCCCCTGAAGGACTTAAAGATTCTTTTGACTGCAGGAGGGACACAACATGAAGACACTGGGATAGATGGTAGGCAGAACCCTGTTACTTACAGCTTCAAAGAGGAAAAGGGAGGGGACAGTTTATGTAAGGTAAGTAAGCAGGGTAGAGTTAGCTAGGTTCCCTGTAGATTGGCTTATTTGCATAATTTTCATAGTCTCCAGGGCATAAGGGCTGGCCATGGTTATCCTAATCAGCCCAGAGTAATTAGGGCAGATTTATAATGGCCCAGTATGGGAAAAGCCTATTAACAGAAGTGACTGGGGTAAGGACTTAGCTAGCTGCTGAAGAGGGGGAGCCAACCTTCAAGTCAGGGCCTCAAAACTAGATCAAGATAGCATTTTAAAAAGCCAAAACTACATTACAGTTGATGTCTTGATGTTGTGAAAAAATGTAGTTAGAGCCACTTCAAAATGGGTTCAGAGCTGGGATCCCAGAGTAACTGCCTAGCAGGTCTTACTCCTCAAACCTTGGGAATGTTAAAACTGTGCAAAATAACGTTTGCCTACAGCAACACTGTATTCCAAACAACTGTTTGCAAAGATACCAAGAAAGCAGATTTATAACTAGGGACTGAATGTTAAAAACATTCTTTAGAATTTGCCTCACTATGTTAATTTATCTGCACCTATGGAAGTTCCTTCCTTAGCTTATCTGTACCTATAGAAATTCCTTCCTTCTATTCATGTAATTGTTCCCCTTCCCTTTCTCATAAACACCTTTCGCCTTCACCTCCTAATGGGTACACTATGTGGTTTTCTGCCTGAACAGTGCTCCCAGAACAGCCATTCTTTTGGATTGATCACAAATAAATGCTTGCTGCCTTCCACTTCAGCCTTTTCTTTTTAGGTTAACATGTCTTAAAATCAGTTTTCACCCTGAGTATTTGGGGTATCTGAGTTGCCCAAGTAGCAGAGAGAACTTTTAGAGAGTAAAGCATACGTTGCTCTAACCAGAGGGGAAAACATTTTACTGTGAGAATAAAAAGGAGGAACACAAGGAGAAGTATAAAGTCCTTCTAGGCCAGCCCATAAACTAATTTTCTGTTTATATGGCATTAACCAAAAAATGGTCTATATTTTTGGGATATCTAACATTATCTTTGTGGAGTTGTAAAATGTGTTTAAAGTTTGAGTTATATTTTTATGATATCAATATATTGATACAATTTTTGGATCAAGGTTGAAGGTTTCATATCTTCATTGTTGGAAGGTCTGAAATGAGAGTTCAGTGAGGTATATGTACTGTGCTCATGCATAGGAAGAATTAACATTGTTAAAATGTCCATACTACCTAATGCAATCTATAGATTCAATGCAATCCCTATCAAAATACTAATGGCATTTTTTACATAACTAGAATGAATAATCCTAAACTTTATTTGAAACCACAAAAGACCCCAAATAGCCACAACAATCTTGAGAAAAACAAATAAAGTTGGAGGTGTCACAATAGCTGATATCAAACTACACTACAAGGCTATCGTAATCAGAACAGCATGGTACTGGCATAAAACAGACACCTATGACACTGGCATAAAATAGAAACTGGCATAAAATATACCCATGGAATACAATAGAGAGCCCAAAAATAAACCCACACTTATGTGGTAATTAATTGATGACAAAGGAGGCAAAAATATACAATGGGGTAGAGACAATCTATTCAATAAATGATGTCGGGAAAACTAAACAGATACTGCAAAAAAATGAAACTAGATCACCTTCTTATACCATATCCAAGAATAAACTCAAAATGGACTAAATACTTAAATGTAAGACCCATAAGACATAATGTAAGACATAAACCTCCTAAAAGAAAACATAGACAGTAAACTCTCTGACATTGCTCTTAGTAATATTTTTTCTGATATGTCTTTTCAGGCAAGGAAAACAAAAGAAAAAATAAGCAAATGGGACTACATCAAACCAAAAAGGTTTTGCACAGCAAAAGAAAAAAAAATGATCAGACAACCTACTGAATGCAAGAAGATATTTGCCAATGATGCATCTGATAAGGGATTAATATTCAAAAGTTATAAAGAACTCATGCAACTGAACACCAAAAAAACTAGCAGTCCAATTAAAAAATGGGCAGAGGATCCAAATAGACATTTCTCCAAATAGTACATACAGATGGCCAATAGACATATGAAAAGATGCTCAAAATCAAGGAAATGCAAATTAAAATCACAATGAGATATCACCTCACACCTGTCAGAATGGCTATCATCAATAAATCAACACACAAGTCCTGGCAGGGATGTGGAAAAAAGGGAGCCCTCATGCACTGTTGGTGGGCTTGCAAATTGGTGCAACCATTATGGAAAACAGTATGGAGGTTACTCAAAAAATAAGAAAATAGAACTACCTCATGACCCAGTAATTCCACTTCTGGCTATTTATCTGGAGCAATCCAAAACACTAATTTTAAAAGATGTATGCTGCAATATGTTCATTGCATCATTATTTATGATAGCTGAGATATGGAAGCAATCTAAAAGTCCATCGATAGATAATTGGATAAATAAGATGTGGTACATATATACAATGGAATATTACATGGCCCTAAAACAGAATGAAATCACCATTTGTGACAACATGGATGGACCTGGAAGGCATTATGCTAAATTAAATAGGTCAAACAGAGAAAGACAAATACCATATGATCTTACTTATATGTGGAATCTAAAACACAAAATAAACATACAAACTAAACAAAAACAGACTCATAGATACAGAGAAGAAACTGACGGTTGCTGGATGGGAGGGAGGTACAGGAATGGGTGAGAAAAGTAAGGCATTAAGTATATATTGGTAGTTAGGAAATAGCCAAGGGATGTATAAACTGCAGCATAGGGAATAAAGTCAATAATATTGTAATAACTATGTAGAGTGCCAAGTGGGTAATAGACTAATCGGGGGGATTGGTTTGTAAATTATACAAATGTCTAACCACTATGCTGTACACTTGAAACTAATATAATAGTGAATGTCAACTGTAACTGAAAATTTAAAAAGAGAAAAAAATGTGTTAACAAAATAAGTAAATACAAAAAAAGACAAACGGTAGTGGTATTTATTTGTTACCAAAGGTAAGGGGTACCTATGATAGTTGTAGCCAGAGACTCAGGGCAGGCTGACACTGTGGCAGCTGAAGGAGAGTAGGAGAAGGTGCTGAAGAATGGAGGTTTCTCTGTTCAAGGGGTCAAACGCGAAACTATATGAGGCAGTTACCTCCTGGGAAAAGCAGTAACCTCCGCTAATTTTAGAATGGCATAGAAAGTACTAACTTGTATAAGATTCTCTGAGATATGGAGTGTAGGATTATAGTTTTGGCAAAGAGCAAGGAGTATGCCAGGATCATGAACTAAGCAAACAGAAAGCTCAGAAAACACAACAGAATCCCTAATTGCAAAAGAAAAGCAACAATTGTCCTGTGCCCAATTTGTCAGTGCCTTAGGAGAAGCAATTTTGAATTAAGAGAGATTAAGACCTATTTTTCTTTTCTTTTCTTTTTTTTTTTCTTTTTAACTTAAGTAAATGTTCTTTGAGAAGCCAATTAGGCATCTCAATTAAACTGGCTGCCTGAGAACTACTGTGGAGATGAAAGTTCCAAGAGCCCAGCAATGTGTATTTTGAGAAGTGAAATGTGTGCCTTGGTCATTATCAGTAATGTCTGAAACTCCAAATGAGATAAGAAGTGTAAGGCAAGGCTTTGTATTTCAACCTTACTATATGTGAAGGCATCTGTGACTTTGATTTATATTTTGGGTATCTATGAGGCAAGACAATTCCCAATATTCTTTACCCATGGGGGACAACTCTTCTCTTAGGCAATTCCAAGAGTTTATAGAAGTGTGCAGATCGGACCATTTGTTTGACCAAGGCCTCCAGTGCTAAGATGACTGCCTGAACATTGGCTAATTGTGGTGAGTCTTGGGCCATGTCCTTTATCAGGAACATTTTAGTTAAGGGATAGAAAGCAGCAACAGTGTACTGAGTTCCATAACTTCTGATAATGGCAGTGCCGTTGGTAGAGTGTACAGATTCATTGCACTCAGCTAACCCAAAGGGACTTTCCAGGTAGCTAAGGGATCTGGGGTAGGGGTAGCCTCCTCCAGCACCATGACATCTGGCAAGGGCAGAGGACAGGGGCAGGTAGAATACACCAGGGTCTCCAGGTTTGACTCCAGTAGTCTTGAAAAGCTTGTGGGGTGCTACTTTCCCAACCCAAAGAATAATGGACCCAAGGGTATGGGGTGTCACAGTCCCAAAGTTTGTGAGAGATTCTGTATTAAAGAGAGGTCAGTCTGTGGCCATAAATTTTCACTCTAATGGTATATAGCATGGGGCTGGAAAAGGCAGGTTTTTGTATCAGAGGTCCATCAACAATTTATGGTCATGCTGTGTGGTCCAGAGGCTCCTCCAGGGAGCATGAGGGGAAGTTCCAAAAGTCTTTACAGGGAATGACTATCTGAAAGCACTAATGAGAGTTCCTGTTGATTTTGATATGAATCGATGTTAAAGCCTTTTCTTAAGGTAGGCTGAGGTGTATAATTACAGCATGAGTGAAATTAAGTAAAATCTGTAAATGAGGAATATGTTCTCTCCAGAGCCCAAAAGAACTAAAGATGTTTGACATGAATGTCCTTAATGAATGTGCTAAATAAATCTCCTCAGAGGATGATCACATCAATGTAATGTCACAACTGTGCTCCTGGAGAAAGGTAGATACAATTAAGATCTTGTCTGCTAAGGTGTGCTATGGTGTGTGATAGCAGAGCTGTCAAGGTATCTTAGGAGGAATCTAGTACAGGTGTGTTGTGTCCTCTGAAGGTAAAAGTGAACTGCAGCTGAAGGGCTGTTGAAATAAGTATGGCATAGAACATATTAGCCAAATCTATAACAGCAAAATATTTATCAGCTGCTGATAGGATGGAGTTAGTAATTTGAACAATATTGGGTATTAGGTATGAAGAATTAACGGATGGGACCACAGCATTAAGTTTGTGATAATTTACCATGATGTGCCATTTATTCTTTTCATGTTTAAGAACACACAAAATTGGGCTATTAAATGGGGAAGCAGTGGAGATAATCACCCATTCATTAATTAGGTCTTATGTACATTTCAATCCTTAAGGCTCTGTTTTAATTTATATTGGACTGTATTAACCATTCTAACAGGGGGTCCATGGGATCACATTTTACCAAGTCAGTATGTAAATGTCAATATTTGACTTAATTAAAACTTATTACTCATTATGTCAGATTGTTTATGCTCTACATGGGATATTTAAATTTTCCATTGCCATGGGTACTATGAAAATTTAGCCAAGGCTATAATTACAGTGAAGTGCAGCTATTTCTTCTCTATTTTATATTTAGTTATTTTCCTAATATTATAGAGGGTAGCATGCATACATTTAGTGGGATCCTCAGATATAATTATAATTTAAAGTCCAATATTGATTAAGTCCAAGAAACTTTATTGGTCATCTTAGCAAATGTTAAAGTTAATTTAGAATCTATGTTGTTATACAGGCACAAAAACCAACCAGCATTCTTTCACCTTTTTGTTATATACATTTTTATTGATAAATATATTTTTCAATTGGGTCCAATTATGGCCCTTTGTGTACACACACACACACACACACACACACACACTGTGTGTGTGTGTGTGTGTGTGTGTGTGTGTGTATTGTTTCTTTCTCCCCCATGTATCCTTTTTTTTCTTTTTAACTTTCTGCACCCTATTTTTTTTCTGTTTGGGTTTCTAGCAGCTTTAAGTTGTGGTTTCTAGTCCGTCTCTGTCTGGTAAGACATAGTGTGGTCCCTCTAGGAGGTTACAGGAAAGGGTACCTGCCTCACAGGTAGCCGTCTCTTGTTCCAAGCCTTCCCAGCGTACCTCCCAGAGGCTGGGGTTTACACTTAGAGAGCCATAGATGCCTGAGAAAGCACAGTTAGCCCCCTTTTCCAAAGGATCAGTCAATTCAAATATTGGTATACAGTGGCACTTACTAAAAGCCTAAGTACACTGGCTAGTAGTTTTCATTATTTAATCGGTTGGGTAACTTTGTCAAGTGGGTGGGGAGTACAGGGATGAGATATTCATTCCATTTCCTGAGAGAACTCACTTTGATTTAAACATTGGGCTACTGCTCTCCAAGAGTGCAACCCACAGCACCACACCCCAAGGGCCGCATGCACTTAGCTGCTGACAGGAGTAAGGGATATACTGCAGTAACACAGAAGACAAATGGGCTATGGCTATGGCCCCCTGAGCAATATCAACAATGAAACCAGAGTGTCAGTTCTCTACTGTGGGGGTGTCCAACCATACCTTCTTCCATAAGAGTCACCTGAAGCCACAGTTCTAACCCAAATAATAATTTTAAAATACTGACGCTGAAGAAGTGATGAGCCCCTGAAATCGGCCTCTGCCAAACATAGGCTGTGACCAGAAAACTGACCCCAGAAAGTGCAGTTCAAGTGGCCTATCGTTCCTATTGTCCTAAGGTAGGGCCCATACCTGGCTGGTTTCTAGCTGCTCCCCTCCTGAATTTAGCTAATTAGTGCTGCTCATTTTGACTGTTTCCATACTAGGACAATTTGGGTAAGGAAGGACACGAGAATCACCAACAGACACAGAGCAAGTCTGTAAGATTTAAAGATTTGCTTGACATCAGGACACAACACACTGACATTGGGATAGATGAGAGGCAGAACTCTTTGTTACTTACAGCTTGGAATGAGAGAAGGCTCCCGGGGGTAGAGGGGGGTCACAGAGGAAGTGGCCAATGGGGACAGGGTAGCAGAAAGTTGGAGCTGTTTGGGGCAGCTGTTGTGTGGTTGGAGTTAGCGAGGTTTCTTGGCCTCCCTGTGAATTGGTTAATTTGAATAATTTCCTAGGTTCTGGGTAATGGGCGTTGTCCCTAATTGCATGATTCCTGACCCCAGGTCCTTTAGAGCCTGGGGTGTAAAAGCCTATAATGAAATTGTTGGGGTGTAGACTTAATTAGCTGCTCAAGAAGGGGAACTGACTGGCCTCTAGCTAGGACCTCAAACTAGGTCAACACATCATTTAAAACAAACAAACAAAAAGCTGTATTAAGTGCTTCATCCAGGCCTATTGAATCAAAATCTGCATTTTGATGTCCTCAGAAGTTGTCAATGCATATTCAAGTTTGAGAAGCACTGCTTTAAGCAATGCCTTTTCAAGAACAGTTGAACATGGAAAGTGTTTCATTTGGAAAAGAAGAAATTTGAGATGGATATTGGAAAATGAGTCAAAAAATATTTTTAAAATCTAAATATATGAGGGCTCTCATGATGCAGTTGGCCCCCTAGGAAAGAAAAGGAAATAGTAATTAGAAGCTCAAGAATACAGATTTTGCTGAGATAAGATGATGGTCAACTTAGTGTATTATTTGGTGACCTTCTTTATGGAACAATTGTGCATCCTCATTCTGTTGAATTTAGAGATGGCCAATGAAGCATGGAAGAAAAAGACATGAGTAGAGGACCTGAATAGACATTTCTCCAAAGAGGACATGGAGATGGCCAATATACTAATCATCAGAAGAGTGCAAAGTAAAACCACAGTGAGATGCCACCTCACTCCTGTCAGGATGGCTGTCATCAATAAATCAACAAGCA
>NW_017733119.1:11183-12383 GCF_001890085.2 Hipposideros armiger | reverse complement strand
TACACTGTTGGTGGGATTGCAAGTTTGTGCAATTATGGTGGAAAACAGTTTGGAGGTTCTTCAAAAAGTTAAAAATAGAATTACCTTATAACCCAGCAATTTCAATTCTGGCTATCCAAAGAGATCCAAAACGCTAATTCAAAAAGATATATACACCCCTATGTTCACTGCAGCACTATTTACAATAGCCAAGGTAAGGAATCAACCCAAGTGCCCATTAATAGATGATTATACACGCATTTTAAAAAAAGGAAATAAAACTGTATTAAAATTATAATACTCAATATATACTGATAACAAAAGCAAAAGATGAATACAAGTCATGTGTATACATTTTTTGGCACCCCCATATGTATAATGGAATATTACTCTGCCAAAAAAAGGATGGAATCTTACCATTTGCGACAACATCGATGGACCTAGAGGGTATTATGCTAAGTGAAATAAGTCAGACAGAGAAAGACAAATACCATATAATCTCACTTATATGTGGAATCTAAAGAACAAAATAGATGAACAAACAAAACAGAAACATACTAATAGACACAAATAACAAACTGGTGGTTGCTAGAGGGGAGGGGGGTTGAGGAGCTGGGTGGAAAAGGTAAAGGGATTAAGAAATACAAATTAGTAGTTACAAAATAGTCATGGGGATGCGAATACAACATAGGGAATATAGTCAATCATGTTGCAACAACTATGTATAGTGCCTGGAGTAGACTAATCGGAGGATCACAGCATAAATTATATAAATGTCTAACCATTAGGATCTACACCTGAAACCAATATAAAATAATATTGAATGTCAACTATAACTGAAATAAATAAATCATTTTAAAAGAGAACAACAAAAATATCACTGCCAAGAGCCAGATTCATCAGGCACCAGTTACATATTCTAATATGACTTAAAACATAGGTTCTAAATCTCAGTGACATGTTCAAAATCACCACTTCCATCTTTTTATAGTAGAGTAACTGACAACTATAAATAGGGTTCACATGTCTCATCCGTGTTACAGTCAAGGGCTTAGTTGCATCCTAGCCACTAGTTCCGGTCCTAGAGTACTCAGAAAATCAAAATAGCAAAAATGTCACTGTAGGGAAGCAGCCTTTCAAGTTATGTAGGCTTATATAATTATGGTAATAGTCGTATTTTAAAACTTATGAAGGTTCGGAATCATTTACAGAAAATAAAAC
>NW_017733119.1:4494-7023 GCF_001890085.2 Hipposideros armiger | reverse complement strand
TTAAAAAATGACACTAGTTGCCAGGGAATATTTTTTATATTCCATTGCATCCTGAGTTCTCATAGGGCTAAAGCTTAAGTTGGCTTGCCATAATCTTTAAAATAATGTCCGACAGTCTCACTCAATTGAGTCTAGGCACAGAGATGATATTTCAAATGGGGCTTACAGGACACTAGAAAACTCTTAGTAAAGTGCTCCATGAATGCCTTTGAAATAAATGGACATGGAGGTGTGCTAAAAGGTTGAAGCTTGATTCATTGATCTCATCTATTAAGTAGGTGTGGAGAACTAAGAAAGTGAGAAGGCTTCGGTCTTCCTCATGCCCCTTCAACTATATCACACAGCCGTTTCTAACCCCCTTGATTCGTGAGGCTGAGCTTCAGTTGATGGTCTTCTGGGCAAGTTAATTGGAAAATTGATTTATACAGGCCAGACAATACCCTACATACTGGATTTTGTGCACAGGATAAGATATTTCAGTGCATAGATAATATCCTGAACAGTGGGATCAGATTCCTATGCTGTTAGATTATTTCAGTACATACAGGGGGATGGATTGCAAACACCACACAATAATTAGCATATTCACTCAAAAATAGTCCATTTGTTTAGGATGAATAAATACAGGCATAATATATTCTAAAAAAAATTGTTCTTCTTGCATTGAATCACTGGGTCCTACTTGAGATAAGGATGCTCTGTGGTCTCTGGCCTGACTTCCAAGGCTGGGTATCTCTTTTCTGTCTGCTTGAAGAACCCTATAATATTATTTATCACATTATTTTGTAAATTTTGTATACTTGCCTCTTCTTTTAACTGAAAACTCTTTGAGAATAGTAATTTGTATAAATGTAGTATATTCCCAACTCCAGAAGCTGGCTCAGAGTAAGTATAAAGTAAATTTTTCTGACTGATCATTAAAATAGTAGAGAACATGTGTGACTTATAATGGGTGAGGCATTTGGGAGGTGATTAAATCACGAGAATAGAGCCCTTAGAGATGGGATTTGTGCCTCAAAAAAAGAAGCCTCACAAAGATCCTTACCCCTTCCATTTTATGTAAGGATGAAATGAGAAGTCTAAAACCTTGTAAGGGCTCCCCTCCATGCTGGCACCCTGATCTTGGAATTCCAGTTTTTAGAACTGTGGGAAATAAATGTTTGTTGTTTCTAAGCCATCTAGTCTGTGATATTTTGTTACAGCAGCCAGAATAGACTAAGTCATACCCAGGAGTGGAATTGCTGAATCATAACGGTAGTTCTATTTTTCATTTTTTGAGGAAACTCTATACTGTTTTCCATAATGACTGTACCAATTTACATTCCTTCCCACCAACAGTGCACATCCTTACCAATATTTGTTGCTTTTTGTCTTTTTGATAATAGCCATTCTAACAGGTATAAGGTGATATCTCAGTGTGGTTTTGGATTGCATTTTCTAATGACAGTTGATATTGAGCATCTTTTCATCTACCTGTGGTCATATGTATGTCTTCTTTGAGAAATGTCTATGTAAGTCCTTAGCTTGCTCATAGAAGCAGAGAGTAGAATAGTAGTTGCCAGGGGCTTGGAGGTGGAGAAAATAAGGAAATGTTGGTCAAAGTGCACAAAGTTTTAGAACGAAAGATGAGTAAGTTTGGGAGAGCTAATACACAGCATGGTGACTATTGTTAAGGATACTGTATTGCACACTTGAAATTTGCAACATAAGAGAGTAAATCTTAATTGTTTTCACCAATGTATAACTAAATAAATAAACTATGAAGTGATGATGAATATGTTAATTAGCTTTATTGCCATGATCATTTCACATTATAGTCATGTATCAAAACATCACGTTGTAAACTATAAGTGAATATATACATATAGTCATAGGATGTGAAGTATAGTGTGGGAGTGGAGTCAAGGGAATTGTAATAGATATGGATGATACAGGGGGGAAGTGGGGCAGAAGATTGGGGGAGGGGAGTTGTCACTTCGAGGGGTAAAAAGTGTAACTATTGCACTGTGTTGTACAGCTGAAACTAATCTTAAAAAGTGTGCATTTCACAATAAAAAATAATAATAAAAAACAAACAAACAGACAAATAACGTTGTATACCTTAAATGTATGCATTTTTTTACTTTATCAGTTATACCTTTGTAAAGCAGGGGAGGGGGGGAAAGGGGGGAGAAAGCCTACCAATAATCTGATCATCTGTTTGAAAAGAAAATGGATAGACACATTACTTGACCTTTTTTTCAGAGAGTAGTATTTACTTGGAAGGTATCATTTCATCTTTATTTTAAAAGTCCTATTGTACTTAAGATAAATATTATATTTCTCTTTTAAATGAGTAAACTGAGACTCTAGAACAGCAGTTCTCAACCTGTGGGTCGCGACCCCTTTGGGGGTCAAACGACTCTTTCACAGGGGTCGCCTAAGACCGTCGGAAAACAAAAAAGATACATTACGATTCATAACAGTAGCAAAATTACAGTTATAGAGTAGCAACGAAAATAATTTTATGGTTGGGGGTCACCACAACAT
>NW_017733119.1:0-764 GCF_001890085.2 Hipposideros armiger | reverse complement strand
CCTCATTTCACCAGCTTCCTATTTACCTAAGTCTTGTGTGAAGAAAATAGCATTTTCATGCAATATTATTAGGTAGTTTTGTAGTTAAAATGAATTTGGGAAATATTGGATTAAAAAAGCATAATGGGTTTTCCTGGAGCAGGACTTGTAGTAAATTTTAATATAACAAAGTGCATGAATCTTCAAAAGATGAAAGGAGACATTTTCTAAACTTATTTAATGTGTGAGCTTCTTTCTTTACTCTTTTCTTTCTTTGTTTTTTTTAAACAAAACATTTTTACAAAGTCCCAGTGTTGTCTTTGGGACACAGTTTGCAAGAAAATTAATTTTAGTTTAATTTGTAAAGGAGTAGGTAATGATTTTTTAAAAATTATTTAAAACATTGTTTTAGCACTTTTATTGTTTCCTTATAGAATTGGCAACTATCCATGTTAGTTTTTAAGAAAACTGTGAGTCACCTCAATATGTGTTATATAAATCTTTATTGCCTTTAAGGAATGTTTGGAATTAAGATGAAATTTTTGAAAAAAATGTAAGAAAAAATGTTGTCATCATACTTCTCATGAAAAATTCACAGGTAGAGATATAGCTGTCCTAACCTGTCAAAGATCTCCTCACAATTAACTTCTACTTTATAATGCTCTTGGGCATTTAAGTAATAGAATTTCCAGACACCTTTTTCACTGTAGCCTGCGAGTGAAAACAATTTTGTTGATATTAAAAATAATGTGAATTAATGAAACTATATCCAGAAATATTTAAAT
>NW_017733118.1:124421-135297 GCF_001890085.2 Hipposideros armiger | reverse complement strand
CCCAGGCCAAAGGAGGCTTCCAGAAGAAACCTACTGAGTTAGCACCCACTGGGATCAGACTTCTCTAAAGGGTTGTTATCCAATCAAAAAGTGATTCCTCACCAGACTTGCAGTGGGTAAAGGAATCAGATCTCATTCCATCCTTTGTACTCAGTGACAAACAATTCTGATGGTACGCCGTCAGACTGGCCAGAAGCGAGGGGCCCCCTCCAGGCCAGTAAGGAGGAGTTGGACATGCCTGCTTTTCATCACCACCTAATATGAAACTAGAAAGCATAACAGCAAGCAGAGAGGCATGCAGGCGGAAAGCATATTGGTAACAGCTCTTTTCACAGAGAAAGGCAGAGACAGTGGAGGCATGCTCAAACCTCCTAGGTGTCCGCACACTGCTTCTTCATCACAGTGAAATCACCATTCCAGGGGAGCGCTCCAACCAAAAAGCTGCATATTATTTTCTGAAAAAGATCACCACCACAAAAATCAGTAATGTGCCAAAAGAAAAATAATTGTCCTGTTGCTAGGTGTGAGCTTAAGAATATGCTTGAAGATGGTCATCACCCACCAAGAAATTCTCCCAGGAATCTGCTAGCTGGATGCCACAAACTTTTATAGCCATCAGCAACTGCTGATGACCCTGGAAGAGTCTCTGTTCCCATACCAACCATGGATAGACAGTGAATCAGAGTCAGATATAATCTTCACTTTATTTTTAATTCTCTTTAGTATTTTCTACAATGTAAATAAAGCAATGCTATGTCAAATATAAACTAATTATGTTATATTATAATTAAATAATACCTTTTGTGCTAATAACAAATGAATCAGGATATGAGCAATTTAGAGGGTTCTAGGGCTTAAAATATCTTTTATTTAAAAAAACCTTTTCTCTTTCAAAATACCATTGAAATTACAAATATGAAATATTCAATGTGTGTGTGATAGATGAATCAATGGGTAGAGGGATGAATAGGTGGATGGATGAATAAATGGTCAAGGGATGCATGAATGGGTGGAGATGGATAGATAGATATAGGTAGATAGATGATGATGATAGATAGATAGATGATAGATGATAGATAGATGATAGATCAATAGATAGATAGATAGATAGATAGATAGATAGATAGATAGATAGATGGAAGCTCTGGAAAAACAGCAAAGGACATTTTAAATAATTGACTGGAAACATGGAGGTACTTTCAGGACTATGGGGCAAATGAAATCAGACAGAAGGAAATTTGGTCTCTGCTGAGTATTAGACACATGCAGAGGAGGACTAGGGAGGCCTCCTTCCCCCACAAACCCACAAAAAATACCAAATTAAGATGGCTTTATAGGCAAATTACATCAAACCTTGGGAACTAAAAGCTACCTTAGTTTTTAAACTGATCCAGAACGCAGAAAAAGATAAAAGCCCCCATTCTTACTACAGTAAGTCCCTGACTTATGAATGAGTTTGTTTCAGGGAGAATGTTTGTAAGTCAGATTCGTTCATAAGTCTGATTCGTTTGTAAGTCCGATTCATTGGTAAGTCCAACAAAGTGAGTCTTATACACCTTTGATGCTTATTAGAAGTCTCCTCCACATCACCACTGCTTTTCCTCTTGCTTCTGGACATCCTGGGCTCTGATTGAGCACTGTACTACTGTACACTATCACACTGTACAGTAAAGACACAGCAGCACAACTGTGACAATGTCTGGCAGACACGTGAGCTACTTCCACGATTTGTTTGCATCTACGAATGTTTGTAACACGGTATCAGTTCGTATCTGTGAAAGTTTGCAACTTGAATGTTTGTAAGTCGGGGACTTACTGTATACCAGACCAGAAAAATCTTATAAACAAGTTACAACCCAAACTGCTGGTCCCAAGACCTGTAGCAGCAGTATCATCTGGAACTTGTTAAGAATGGCATTAAGACATGCTCCCTGCTTAAATGTTTGTCCTAGCAAATATTAATAGAACAAATATCCTTTAAAAATACTAGAATATAAAAGCAGTTGTATATTAAACAATTACTGCCAGCTGGAGGCCTCATGTAGTGCTTCCCAGACTTTCTCAGGAATATGAATTATGTGGGGTGTCTGTACGTGGAAATTCTTATTTAATAGGTTTAGGATGAGGCCATGAAATGTGTGTGTGTGTGTGTGTGTGTGTGTGTGTGTGTGTGTGTGTGTTTACCACATGCTCAATGATTCTTAAGATTAGGGACGTTTGAGAGTACTTAATATGTATAAATGCAAAATTCATAAATAAAGAAGTGGCATATTGAATCCCACTGCATTCTAACAGATACAACCCATCACAACTTGGAGCCAACAGAACAAGTGCTGCAAAGAAAGGTGGCACGAAGGAGGGGTCCTTCTGCCATCAACGAGGTGGTGACTGAGAATACACCATCAACATTCACAAGCACATCCATGGAAGGATCTTCAAGAAGTGCAACCCCCAGGCACTCAGAGACAGTAAAAAGTTTGCCATGAAAGAGGTTAGAATGCCAGATATGCCCATCAACCAACACCAGGCTCAGCAAAGCTGTCCAGGTCAAAGGAATAAGGAAAGTTGCATGTCGTATCTATGTGCAGTTGTCCCGAAAATGTAATGAAGATGAAGATTCACCAAACAAGCTTATACATTGTTTACCTATGTACCACTCACCACTTTCAAAACCTGCAATCAGTCAATGTGGATGAGAACTAGCAATCAAACACAGTTATAAAACCACACACAAAAGAGACAAGTGCACCAGATTTTAGACATGTAAGAAGTACTCAATACTAGGAAATCTTTTATTTTAGTTTATTACACTAATGGGTCAAAGAAGAAAAAGTATTCAATATACTTGATAGATGCTGAAAGAATAATTAATACAAATAAATATTAGGATATAAATACTGGAAACATTTCCATTAAAGTGGGAATAAGAACAACAGCTCAGCATTATTACTCTTCAGTGTTGTTCCAAAGACTTGGAAAGAAAGAAACAAAGCTTTTAGTGTTGATAAATGTGTGCTCACAAACATGTACCTTAAAACTGAGACAGTCCATGGAAATCTTAGATACTATAAATGAGCTCCTTGAGGACAATTCTCCTTAATTCTTTAATATTTTCTACAAACAGGTAAAAAGCAGCAATCTTCCTCTAACCTCAATGAGCCCAGTATAAAATATAAATTTAAACCAATCATACTTTTACTAACAGTAAAACATAAGCAAAACTAACATAAAAATTCAGATGGCATTAAGACATGCTCACTATTTAAATATTTGTCCTGATGGGTATCTACTAATAACTGTAAATGGCCGGACTCGTTCAGTTTGAGCACATGGAGGCAGTTTCAGTCAGACATGAGAGGTCACTTTGTTAATGGTCCCTTGCAATTTCCTATACCATGGCTGCATGCAACAGTGATTCTCACAGTACGATCCCAAGGCTAGAAGCAACCGCATCACCTGGGAACTTGTTAAGAATAAAAAATTAAAAAGTCTGCAGTTGGGACACAGCCATCTGGGTTTATCAAGGCCTCCAGATGATTCGGATGCCCACTCATGTGAAGAAAAACTGGTGTAAAGAAAGGAACAAAGACATGTCTCTTAGGCAAGCCTGCAGAAAGCTTGGGGCCTTCACAAATCTCAAACTAAGCACTTGGATGAATCTAGGGCTCTCCCCACCTCTGAAGTAAAAAATACAGGCTTGAGGCCAAAGGACCCTGGGCCTAGTCAGCACTTTGGTGGGAGTCTTTGGATCTTCATGAAAACCATGGCTAAGCTTGGCAAGAATCAACCGTAAGCCTGGGATGAGGACACTGGCCTAATCATTGTTAATCTCCAGCACTAATAGCACCTGGTACAAAGTGAGCTTTAATGAGTATATGAGTGAATGAGCAAGTTTCCTTTTGTGTCTTCACAAGAATGAGCCCCTGTGGGGCCAGCAACAGCTGAGTTGCTCATCCAGGTCCAAGAGAG
The DNA here is from genome assembly GCF_001890085.2 of Hipposideros armiger. Lineage (NCBI taxonomy): Eukaryota > Metazoa > Chordata > Mammalia > Chiroptera > Hipposideridae > Hipposideros > Hipposideros armiger. The sequence goes on along the minus strand of NW_017733118.1, from coordinate 131,328 downwards.
CAGACTTTCAGTAAATATGTGTTGGCAAGTTTTTCTGCACCAAGAGGCTAGAGTTGATGAAGACTTTGCAGTGAGAGTGACCTGAACAGCACCCTGTCCCTAGGATGGGGGGTGAGGAAAGACTCACAGGGGTCCACCATATTCTGCTGTCCTACACTCTCTGCTTTAAAAGTTCCAGGGTTGACCACTTCTGGGGCTAAATACTGAGAGTGATTCAGACCTCAAAGAGAGAGTCTGGGTACCCCACGTTCTTCTGTCTGGGGCTCAGAGCAACCAAGACCATCACAAACAGTTAGTTTGTTACTTACCTTTTCCAGTTTGGAGTTTTCCTGAATGACACAGTTTTCATTATTGTTTGAAAGCTTTCTGCAATTGCTGCGGGCAATTTCAACATCAATAAAGTATTCCAAATGGTCTGTGATCTGTCAATTAGCAACCGTGCAATTTTATTCAAAAAGTGCTTTTTTTTTAACTTTTTACAAGTTTTAGTAAACATTAAAAAAAAAACCTCTCTCTCACTCTCATCCTGTCTCCTATCTCTTACACAGTCTCCCTCCTGTGATGCCCACTGCCTGGATTCCTTTGCATGCTGATATTAGTTGCAACTCTGACACAACTCCTACCTGGAGCTGGATACTCAGGAAAAAGGCTCCTTTCTAGTGTGGGGACTCCTGGAAGGCAAGGACTTCTAATTTCATTTTCTGTCCCAAAGTCCAGGGCATGCTACATGCTCAGTGAATTGCTGGGAGAGAAAACCAGAACCATCAGCTCCACTGGACCCCAAATGTTACAGGTTCATGTGGGCCAGACAGAACAGGCACCTTCACCACTTTGGACCCCCTCCCTGATTCCTCTCCCTGATACACACACCCCTCAGATTCCCCACCCAAGGCCCCTCCAACCACCTCAGCAAGCAGTCCCTATGGCGCCCTGCCAAGGGAGTTTCTTTCTTTTCTCTGTTGAGTATTTAGTAAGGAGAGCAGCAATAGGTTTGTAGCAAGGCATCAGCATTTACTGAATTCATTAATGACTGAACACAGTGAAGGCTACTCATGGTGTCCAGTTAAACCTGCTTTCATCTGGTTTTAAAAGATCACAGCAGGTGACGAAATGGATGTCTGCAACTTGGTTACAGCTTCCCCTGGACTCCCCTTTTACTATTACCATTTCTCATTGCCATCTCCAAGCCTTTCATAAATTTGTGTTACATTTTGGCTGTGTTCAAAAGAATTAACAAGGGAGATTAGGGCTTGTTATGGGGGATAAGCTGGTTAGATGACATTAAGAAGTGATCAATAGAGCTGTTTTTTGGGTTTGGGTGTTAAGTTTCTATTCAGAGAACCTCGAAAATACCATGGACTGATACCATGGATAGACCTAGAGGATATTGTGCTGAGTGGAGTAAATCATGGGGATGTAGGGTATAACAGAAGGAATATAATCAATAATATTGTAACAACTATGTATGGTGTCAGATGGGTACTAGATTTATCGGAGTCATCACCTTATAAGTTATATAAATGTCTAATCACTATGTTGTGTACCTTAAGCTAATATAATATTGTATGTCAACTGCAATTAGAAAATAAATTAGAAAAAAAATACCATGGAGATGAACCTGATCACCAGCAAGATTTCATGTTAGTCGTAATACTTACTGACCCTCACCAGTGCTCTCTCTGTGTCATGCATTATTCTCAGGGGTTTGTACACAATTAACTCAGTTAACCCACACACTAAACCTCTGGGGTAAGGGTTTCACCCCCATTTTTTTTCAGGAAAAGAAACTGAAGCACAGAGGAACTAAGTAACTATCTATCTAGCAATCAGCTAACCAACGACTCAAGTAAGTTGTCCTGGAATGAGAACTCACATCCCTGACCACCATGCTCACTCCTCTCTCGTTTTTGCCCTCTCTGCTCATCCAGCCAGAGGAAGGCAGAGGATTTCTATGTGCTGATTCCAGGGAAATGTGAACCTGAAGTGTGGAAAATCTGGGGGTCGCTCGGTTACATGGACACCTTGATTGAATCGGCACAACCTCTTTCTAAAAAGAAATTAAACAGAATGAAGTTTTAAAACCTAAATCTGATCACATGGATCTTGAGAACGCCCTGACTTCATGGTTGTTTTTTTTTTGGATTTCCAGTGCTTCTGAGATAGAGTAAAAGGCCAGGCAAGGTGGTCTCCATCCACCTCTCTGTCCAGTCACACTGGCTCCTGAGTTGCCAAATGGGCCCCCCTCCTTCCCTGCTAGGCCTAACTGCTGTTCCCCATCCCCATGCACCTTTCATCCTCCCTGATCCCCTCCTGTAGCAGATGCTGTGAGAGGTGCCCCATGCCCCATACTGCTCCTAAACACACTGCCACTTCCTGGGGGCTCCCTGCTGGAGGATTCCTCCACCCACAGGAGCTGAGGACTCCCAGAGTAGCTCTTGGACAATGTTGGATTGAAGTTGGTGGATAAGCAACCCAGCCACTCACCTACAGGGTGGCTCAACTCCAACATGGGCTCTGCACACTCTCCCTGAGGCCCCAGGGCGACTGAGCCCAGCTACCCCAGGTGGTCACCTGCTCAGTAATTCACCTAGCACTCTAATCCCTCTCACTGCCCCTCTGGCCTCCTGGTTTTTCCTGGGATGGCCTCCCAAATAATTACACCTGAATTCTAGCTCTAGGGTCTGCTTCTGGGAGACACAAGCTGAAACACTTCCCACCTGCCTCCTTCAGCTGTTTCACTCATAGTCTGCCCTGAGGCAGCATCTTCAACAACACTCCGTAGAGAAGTTGTTCTCAGCCTTGTGTGTATGTGGGGATCACCTCGAGAGTTTTTACACCTAGTGACATCCAGATACCACCCAGAGATCCTCATTTAATTGATGAGGGTTCAGTAGAACATTTACAAGCTCCTCAGGTGAGAAACGCTGTCTGAAGAAGCCTTTCCCTGACACCCAGATCCCTGTTCCATCACGCCACCAGAACAAATATTACAACTCTCATTCCTGGTTTATCATTTTTTCTTTCTAACTGGATTGCTAGCTCCCTAAGGGCTATGGTCATTTCTGTCTAACTCACTGTCTCATCTACAGCAGCTAGCATAAAAGTGGCTTGGGAGAAACTTGCTGAATGTGTATGCTACTTGGGTACAAAAAGAAGAAAACTATGAAAGAGCTAGGGAAGTTACAAGATCCAAGATCTACTCTCTTATTTTAAAAGCCTGAGGGAGTTGCCTCCGGGTGGATTGTAATGTGTGCCCAGTTGACAAAGCATGCTGCACCATCATTTTAATGTACTGCAAATATGGTGCTCATGGCTCATGTGTTTCCAAAGAGATGGGGCCATAAGTGCCAACATGTAAAGTGGCCCAGCTCCTGCTAACAGAGGCAACTTGGAGAGTGTAAAAACTGAAATAAACTCTGCCAACTGAACTATCTGTTAGGTCTCTTTACAACTTATTCATGCAAGTTTCATAGTGCAAATATAAGCGACACCACCAACCAAAGACAGAGGCTGAATTCCAACACTGAGAGCCAACACGTGTTCTCAAACATGGCAGCCAGGGCCATAGGATGCAAACTCTAGGGAGCATCACCCACACTAGAATCCAAGTCAACAATGCTTCCTAGTGTTGGGCAACTCGCAGTCCATTGAGAAGGGGTACATTTCTATGAACAGAAAATAAGAATATCTCCACTTCTACTAAATAAATTTTGGATTAAAAGTATTAAAGAATATAGGAGGAGGTACTTTATTAGCCTATATATTCCATGTGTCTCTTTTCAACCTTACATTCCATGTTATGTGGCTAGATTGAAATGTTGCCTGTGGCAGCATTATTGCAAACTATTCATGGTACTCCATTTGTCTCCAAATAACCTTAGCAAATACAAACCATGAACATTTGATTTTCAGTTTTGGGTTTAAATGAGTTAATATATAAAAAGAACTAAGAATGGCAGTCCAAGCATATATAGAAAGTGCACTTCTGTTATAACAACGTGCAAGTGTATATGTGCCTGAGCAAACACATATTTAGGATTTTTGTATATAAGTGTTTTTCTCATATGCCCACTCTTTCAGACTGGCTTCAGTCTCTACCACCATATGCAGATATGCATATTGACAGAGAACATCTTTACCTGCAGCTGGACTTGTATTACCTTGACCACTCGGAAGATGTAGTTATCCTCACTTTCTTTGTTGTACTCTTGCATGGCAAACCACAGACACTGCTTCATGTTGGCATCTGAGGCATCAATGACTTTTAATTCCCTTAACACCTTGACCTTATTTTTGTCTGGATCTGTGCTGGCCAGCAGAGCTACCAGAAGGGCAAGCAGGAGCAGGCAGGACCCCTGGAGTCTGGTCATGGTCCACCTGTCCAGGGGCACAGGTGAGTCTTTGTCCTCTGGAGCTTCAGATGAGGTGGAATAGCTGCTGCTGTTGCTGCTGCTGCTGCTGCTATAGATTCAAAGGGTCTTACCACAGCAGCATCCAAGACTGAGCCATTAGGATCACCTATAGGGTTATTTCTATCTTCCAAGGAAACCCACCCACAAGAAGCCATTAAGAGTCTCTGCTCCCAGCCATCTGCTCTCCTTATCCTGAGTGTGGTCTGAGGTTCCAGGGAGAGTACTTAGCCCAGATGTGCCAACACCTACCCTATGCACCTCACCACCCACTCCTGCTTCTGTGTCTCAGGCCTGTAAGATGTGATTATGAAAGTGTTGCTGCTTTGAGGGTCCCTGACTCCAGCTCTCGGTGGAATTTTCAACCTGCTCCACTTCCAACTGCTCCTTCCTCCTTGTGGGGTTGGACCACCCAGATGCCAGCCTGTGGTTCTCCTGAGTCTCTGTCACTCTCAGTTTGCACCTATGCCTTTCTCCAGGACCTCCTTGCTCCTGATCTCTGGTCTCTCTTCAGCTTCTGAGTCAATGCCCCTGCAGGTAGGTCACACTTTGTGATGTAATCTAGCACTTGTGACCCTGCCTCAGGGAGGGCACCTATCACCTGCCAGCCACTGGCCTTTAGTCCAGGTAAGTGCTTCCTGTTTCTGCCCTTGGAGTGGGGGCTGCTCAGAGGTTTCCTGCTCATTTGTGCCACGACCTCAGTCAGCTTCCTAAATGCCTGACCTCTGGATTCCCTCTGGCCCAAGAGCACCTCTCTCCACTGTCTTGCTAGGGAGTGTGTCCCACAGCTCACCCTGGTGCCCGGGCCTGTGGGGCACATGTATCCCCTGGGCTCTCAGGGATTCTCTTTCTTCGTGAAAATCCCAAATTAGTGCCCACTAAGTTCCTGGAAAGGCAGAGAGAGGGCATTGCTCCCAGGGTGTGAAGACTGTTGGGCTCTTAACCATGAGGAAGGACAGTGTGTAGGAAACAACAGATAGGCATTAATCTGCCAGGCAAGTTGTAGAACACTGTAGAGTGTAAATACACCATATCGTGTTTAAACTCTCTGCCTATGGATGGATGTTTTAGTTGTTTCTCACATTCAGCTGTTACAAAGAGTACTGTAGTGGACAATACTTTTCTGATATTTTCGCAAAATTACATAAGTATTCCTGTACAATAAAAAACTGTGAAGAATTGATGTCAAAGCTTTACACAATTTTAAATTTAATATATATTGCCAAATTGATAGTCACATACTAGTAATGTATTTATGATTTTCAAATCTTGCTGCATATTAAAAGCACGTGGGGTGGGGGTTAAAAGTGCCCAGGTCATTCTCACTAATAAAAACCAATCTCTGGGAAAGGGTCCAGAAGTCAACATTTTGAAAAGTTTCCTGGGGGGCCGGCCAAGTGGCGCGTTGGTTAAGAGCTGGCTTGGGACGCCAGAGCGCCCTGGTTCAGATCCGCTGCTTTTAAGATTCTCTCTTTGGGGCCTGCTGAGTGGCTCAGTTGGTTAAGAGCTTGCTCAAGAGTGCAAGCTCTGAGCAACAGGGTTGCCGGTTCGATTCCTACATGAGCCAATAAGCTGCACCTGAGCTGAGCTGCTGTTGGGCTGCCAACAGGTGGCAGGATGGCTCAGGTGGTGAGAGCAGTGCTCCTAACAACAAGGTTGCCTGTTCGAGATGGTGGGCTTCATCCTCCCGCAACTAACGACTGACCTTGGCACTTTGAGCTGAGCTGCTGCCCTGATGGCTCAGTGGACAGAGCGTGTGCTCTTAACAATGAAGCTGTTTGACTCCCTCATAGGATGGTGGCTACACCCACCCGCAACTAATTGAACACAGCGCTTGAGCTGAGCGGCTCGACTGGACTTGGAGCTGAGCTTGCTGCACCCTCCACAACTAAGATTGAAGGACAACAACTTAGCTCTTCCCCAGTTCTCCAGCACTGTTCCCTTCCCCCAATTCCCCAAAACTTCCCCTCCCCCAATTCCCCAATAAAATCTTAAAAAAAAAAAGATTCTCTTTTTGTCTTTAATCTTTAGCATTTTAATTATGATGTGTCTTGGTGTGATCCTCATTGGGTTCATGTTGTATGAAACTCAGTGCTTCCTGGTCTTGTATGTCCATTTTCTTTGCCTGATTAGGGAAGTTTTTCATCATTGCTTCTTCAAATAGGTTTTCAATCTCTTGCTCTCGCACTTCTTTTTCTGGTCTCCCCTGATGCAAATGTTGGTATGCTTGATGTTGTCCCAGAGGACCCCTAAGCTATCCTCATTTTTTTTGCATTATTATTATTATTAATTTATTTATTACTTATTTAATTATTTATTATTATTATTATTATTATTATTATTATTATTATTGCTGTTCTAATTGTGTGTTCTGCTAATTTTTTTTCCAGATTGCTGATTTGATCCTCTGCTTCATCTAATCTACTGTTGAATCCCTCTAATATATTCTTTTTTTTTTTTTAAAGATTTTTTTATTGGGTAATTGGGGGGATGGGGAA
>NW_017733118.1:114890-121106 GCF_001890085.2 Hipposideros armiger | reverse complement strand
GAGTTGCTCATCAAGGTGGGTATCAGTTGCCACAGTGCCTGTCCCAGGGGAAGGGGTTGATGTTGATAGCCATGAAGGGCAGGCTGAGTGTAGAAAGGGAAATAAAGCATCAGGGAGCAGGTAGAGAAGGTGTGATGGAGCTTCTATCTATGCTCTTAGCCTTCTTACAGCCAGCTCCAGGTTGAGCTGTTGTTCAGCATCTTAGCTGTAGAGGGCAGTGTCACTGGCCCTCATATGTGGGATCTGAACCAGGGCCCTTTGGTGTCCCAAGCCAGTTCTTAACCATCGCGCCACTCGGCCGGCCCCTATTATTATTATTTTTGATAGCTTCTACTTCTTTGCCAGTATCAACCATCTTTGAATTCCTCGAACCTATTCATCTTTGGTGTGTTAACATCCATATCTGATAACCACATTATTGAGATATATTTTCAGGTTTGTTTCTGTTATTAATTTTTGTTCTGCCCCATTACATCTTTTCTTTTGACTAAGTGCTGGACATTCTTTGTTTAAAAAATATAGAACTAATTTGAGGTTTCGGATTATTTGAGTATTATTTTAAATTTATCTGACAGTTATGCACAGGATGTAAGCCACAGGACAGGTTTATATAAAATATAAACAATTTTAGAGATAGTGAATGTTATCATTTAATAAGTAAAGTGAGGTGCAGTAAAGAGACGGGAAAAGGAAGGAGAGGAAATGGTACAGGGTAAATGGATGCTGGAGCAGATTAGGGCAGACGCTGATTGATGGCACCTGAGTGTGGGGCAGTTGGAGACAGAGCTGAGAGGCTCATCCTGGCAAACATGATGGTTTGAGACATTGATATGTTAGTTTTGACCTGCTGATGATATCTCTGGGCTGACAAAGTCACTGCATAAGAGAGGACTAGAAAGCAGATAAACAACAGCAGTTTTGTGGAGGGTGATAAGTCCTGAAAATAATATTTAGAAAGTATCATAAAAAGAAGATAACAAGTGGTTAGTTACAAGTGTTTCTAAGCTTTGTTTCTTGGTCTAATGCCTGTGAATCTTCGTGTTTGGAAACCAAAAAGTTATGAGGTTATTAGGTATGATAAAAAATACAGTGAATGTTTAAATTTAAAAATATATATTACAGTAAAAAACACATTACTATTAATCCCCCTCAAAATACTCACCCTTGCCTCGAACACACTTGTCCCATCAGTCTTTCCACTTTCTGAACCAGTTCTGGGAGTCCGCTTTCATGTCTTTAGTTGCTCTGTTGTGGCTGCCTTGATGTCCCCAGTTGATTCAAAACATTTTATTTTCATGGTCATTTTGACTTGAGGAATGAGCCAGAAGTCATATGGTGCTAGATACAGTGAATCTGTATCATATGGGTGAGGACACACCATACAGTTTTTATTTGACAGAAATTGCCACCGTACAAGAAGCAATGTATAACATGGAGCGTTGTCATGATGGAAGATGAAGTGAAGACACTGATGAAAAAGCACATCCAGAACTGCTTCAGAAAGTGGCAAGAACAGTGGGATAAGTGTGTTCAAAGAAGGAGATGTATTTTGAGGGAGTGGGGTTAATGGCAATGTGTTTTTTACTGTAATATTTTATTTATTTATATATTCACCATATCTTTTGATCACACTCTGTAAAAAGGAAAATGTGTAACAGGGATGCTAGACTCAGTCAGCCTTGAGCTCAGGTTCATAAAACCACAGTAAGAAACCATGAGACTAGTTGCTGGTGCCTTGATATGGAAAAGGGAAAGGGGACAGGTGGTGAGGATTCACAGAGATAATCTCATAACTCAAAATTTATGCAATCCAACTTGCAGGGAGCATGGTTTTCCCTTTTCTCCTGCACCTCCTATCCTCCCTTTTTGAAACTTTCCCTGAAGACCCAAGTTTTGGGTTAAGCCCCTATTTCAAGAGGGGTTTAAGCAAATATATATATATATATATATATATATATATATATATATATATATTTTTTTTTTTTAGGTGAGCCATCCTGCTACCTGTTGGCAGCTCAGCAGCTGCTCAGCTCGGGCTGGACTCGAACTGCTGTTGCTCAGAGCTCAAACTCTTGAGCGAACTCTTAACCAACTGAGCCACTCGGCCGGCCCCTAAGCAAATATATTTTAAAGAGCCCTAATTCTTCAAACCTGGTAATTCCATAAAACAGTCTAGGTTTTGTGGAAATCAAGAATTTTTAAAATGTGTCAATTTTTCTATTGTTTGCTTATATTATAACTTTAACATATATTTTTACTCTCTCCTTATCTGGGACAACTAGTGACTGAGCTAAATCTGGAGAGATCTCTCTAGGACGTAATGGCACAGGATAGGCTGCACAGAATAGATTGACATAGTGAGTGATGCATCATTCATAAACTACAAATGTGTGTTCATCAGTGACAGTGGTATAAGGCACAAAATGGACCAACCCTAAAAGAGACATTGCACAGCCCATGCCATGTGGGCATCAACTTAGTGGATGGAGCCATGTTTTCAATCTCATATTCTGTGAAAGCAGGAACCAGAGGAAAGACACAGACCACAAAAGAATGTACTCACTGTGATTTACACAATTTTTAAATATTGGAGTTCTTTAAAGAAACATTTCACAACCTTGGCTACAAGTCCAATCACCTGAGGACTTTATGTATTTCTGATGTCGGACCACGAAGATTCTTCTCTAGTAGAGATAAGGGTGTGTGACCTGCTCTCCAGAAGGTTTGTAAAATAAAACCAATGGGATTTTCATGTGGATAAATGTAGGAAACTAACATATAGTGGAAAAGAGCAGGGCACTAGGCCTTTCTGATATAAAATGGGAGTTGGAGGTAAAGGTGATTCCACTTGTGAGGAGTACCAACTAGCACTCAGGTAACTCTGGCTGTCCTTGACCCATGAACAATGGCTCAACAATTTGGAACCTCACTGCTCTCATAGGCAAGGATGGGTGATATGCTGGCTTTGCTGACTACACAACTACCCTTAGTAAGTTCATATATGTCTCTATCTAAGTGTGGATAGATGTTTTAAATTCTACACACAGATTGGTCAAAAAACCCAAAGCTGACACAGGCCACAGTCTTTGCGCTGTCCCCAGTGGAACTGTCTCCAACTGTCTAGGAACATTCTGTCCTATCAGCCCTTATGACAACTTCATGAGAATGGGATGGCCAGGAAAAATCCAGCCTTTCAACAGGGACCACTCAAACCAGAGTCCCAGAAACCTAGGAAAAAGACAGGAGGTCCCCTATAGCCCCTCCATTTTGAAGTATTTCTCCAGATGGCATTGCCACTGTGTCTCCATCCCCATTCATGTCCCACACTTTCTCACACACTCCATCTCTCTGCTTTTCCAAGGCTGCTCCCCACCAGCACACATGGAAAGAGAGTTGCTCATCAAGGTGGGTATCAGTTGCCACAGTGCCTGTCCCAGGGGAAGGGGTTGATGTTGATAGCCATGAAGGGCAGGCTGAGTGTAGAANAGTGTCACTGGCCCTCATATGTGGGATCCGAACCGGGGCCCTCTGGCATCCCAAGCGAGTTCTTAACCATCGCGCCACTCGGCCGGCCCCTTCTAATATATTCTTAATCTCTGTTATGGTATTCTTCATTTCTGACTGGTTCTTTTTTATGTTTTCTATATTCACTTTTATGTTTCCTGTCACTTTTTTAAAGTTCTCACCGAGTTCATTTTCTTCCCTTAAGTTCTTTGAGTATCCCTATAACCAGTGTTTTGAACTCTGCATCTGGTAGATTGCTTGTCTCCATTTTGTTTAGTTATTTTCTGGAGTTTTGCCCTGTTCTTTCATTTGGGACATGTTTCTTTGTTTCTTCATTTTGGCTGCCTCCATGTGTTTGTTTCTATGTATTAGGTAGAGTTGCTATGTCTCCTGGTCTTGGTAGAGTGGCCTCATACAGGTGTCTGGTGGGGCCCAATAGGGCAGTCTCCCTGGTCACCTGAGCTGGTTTATCCCTTGTGTGGGTTGTGTGTGCCCTCCTGTTGTAGTTGAGCCTTAATTGCTATTGGCATATCAGTAGGAGGGACTGACTCTCAGGCTGATTGACTGTGAGAACTGGTCATGGACAGTGGAGGAGCTATAGTGCAAGGATTGACCCCACAGAGCAAGATTTGCTTTAGCAAAGCTCTGGTGTTGCCAAATCTGTCCTTTGGGTTTGGTCATGTGTGGTGGCAGTTGGGTGTTGCTCTGGTGTGATCTGAAACTGGCCAGTAGGTGTGTTGGTTCTGTGGCCTCTTGGGGAATGGGGCTCTAGTACAGGCCAAGGTCACCACTGCCTGTGTTTTGCCAAGGGCCACGTGGTAAGAGCTACAAAGTGATATGTTGATGGTTATCATTTGTGCTGGGCTTGGAGGTACCTGGGAGAGGCTAAGTGGCAAACTGAGGCAGGCTATTACTAGTGCCAGGCTTGGGGCCACTTATGGAGCATGCTGAGGCCAGATGTCACTTGTTTGGGGTGTGTGAACCTTTCAGAGATTTCAGGAAAGTTCACAGCATCAGCCAAACAGATCGTTTGTTTGGAAAAGCTACTGGAAGCAGCTTGCGTGGGTCCACAAGTTAGGTGGGGCATGATCAAGCAATCACCAGGCAGGGCAAACAGTGTTAGCAAGGTTGATAGACACTCAGGCTTGGCACCTGCCTGTGTCAGCAGGCTGGGTGAGTGGGGGCTAAAGAAAGGAACAATGGCTTCTGCCAGCACGTCTATCTGAGAGAAACCTGTCCCTGCAGCCCTAGCCCTTAAGCTAGACAATTCAATTCCTCCCTGTTTGTCCTTAATGCCTTTCGAGCTGTTGCCCCAGAGCTGGAGTGCAGAGCAAATGAGTTCATCAGTGAGAAACTCCATATATGGGCTCTGTAAGAGGAATGCTTGAGTCTCCAGTAGCCTTTGATCTCACTCAGCCACAATCCCCACTGGTTTTCACAGCCAGACATTATGGGAACTTCTCTTCCAGGCACTGGAACCCTGGGCTGGGGGGGCCAGTGTGCAGCTGGGACCTCTTGCCCTTCAGGGGGGACCCGTGCAACAGAGATATCCCTCCTGATGTTTAACCACCGTACATGGGTGTGAGACCAGCTTTTTCCACATCTCCACCCCTTCTACCAGTCTTGACATGGCTTCTTCTGTATTTCCTTAATTATAAAACTTCTGTTCAGCTATTCCTCAGGCAGTTCTCAGTGATGGTTGTTCTATAATTTAATTGTAATTTTGATGTGGTTGTGAGAGGAGGTGAGCACAGTGTTTACCTACTCTGCCATATTGAGCCAGTACCACGTTATTTAGATTACTGCAGCCTTGTAGTATAGTTTGATATCAGGTAGCATGATACATCCAACTTAGTTCTTTCTCAAAATTGCTTTGGCTATTTGGGGTCTTTTTTCATTCCATATAAATTTTAGGATTATTTGTTTTAGTTCTGTGAAAAATGCCATTGGTATATTTTTATGTATGTTAGGTTATAATTTATTACATTTGTGGTATTCTCTGCAACACTTACCCCATGCCATATCAATTTTTTAATTAGTTTTAGGTGTACAAAGCAATGTAATAGTTAGACATTTACACCCCTCACAGAGTGATAACCCTCCCAATCTACTATCCCTCTGACATCAACTATAGCTGTTACAATACCACTGGCTATATTCCCTATGCTGTACTTTACATCCCGTGACTACATGTATTCTACTTCAGATTCATGTATATAGCACAGTGGTCGGGCATCTACACAGTCTATGAAGTGATTCCCCCTTATAAGTCTAGTACCCATCTGGCACCCTACATGATCTTTACAACATTATTTATTATATTTCCCATACTGTATTTCATATCTCTGTGATTATATTATGACTACCAATTTGTACTTTCTAATCACTTCACCTTCTCACTCATTCCCACCCCACTCCCATGTAACAACCATCAGTTTTTTCTCTATTTCTCTGAGTCTATTTCGGTTTTGTTTGCTTGTTTATTATTTTCTTTAGGTTCCACTATAAGTGAGATCATTTGGTATTTGTCTTTCTGAGTCTGACTTATTTCACTTAGAATAATATTCTCTAGATCCATCCATGTTGTTGCAAATGGTAAGATTTCATTTTTTTTTTTAAGATTTTTATTGGGGAATTGGGGGATGGGAACAGTGCTGGGGAATTGGGGAAGGGGAACAGACAAGTTGCTGTCGTTTTGTTCTTCAGTCTAGT
>NW_017733118.1:103034-111185 GCF_001890085.2 Hipposideros armiger | reverse complement strand
GAGTTGCTCATCAAGGTGGGTATCAGTTGCCACAGTGCCTGTCCCAGGGGAAGGGGTTGATGTTGATAGCCATGAAGGGCAGGCTGAGTGTAGAAGGGGAAATAAAGCATCAGGGAGCAGGTAGAGAAGGTGTGATGGAGCTTCTATCTATGCTCTTAGCCTTCTTACAGGACATAGGAAAAATCTTCTTGCTATTATGCAGCTCCTAGTGTATGTAATCAGATGAGTGACCATAAAGCACAAGCCTGCTGTGAGTTTCAGTCACCACCACCCACCCTGTACCTAGGCATGGCCTCCTACAAAAGGGGCATCCCATGGTCAACATGGTTACAGAGATGGAAGCACGGGGGACATGAGTCTCTTCCCGCAAAAAATTGTCTGCATTCCTATGAGTGGAGTGAAAGAGGGGCATGGACAGACTGGAGACTAAATGAGTGGATGGATGGATGGATAGATGGATGGATGGGCAAGTGAATGAATGAACAAGGGTCTAAACAAACCAGTGGAGGCTCTGCAAGAACCACTAAGGGAAGACTCTCATGAACTGGGGAGTTTGCTTTCCTGAACACTGTACCTGCAGCCAAATTAAGAGCAATAATGATAAATCCTTTACTACGTGTCACTGGCAGAGACTTCCATGTAAAACAAAGAAACAGGAGATTAAAAAACTGACAGGGACACAGAAAGTGCTCTGAGATGCTTTTAATTCCGCTGGTGCTTCACAGACCTAACTACAGACTGACTGTCACTCTCTAGAGGAAAAGGATCTTCTGCTGTGAGACGCCAGGAACTCCTTCCCTGCCTATTTCTGCACGCAGGTGCTGTTCAGCAGGGTGAACTCAGAAAACCATGGTCGGGCATCAACAACAAAAGTGCAGTCCACCTGAAAATGTAATTGCAAGACATAAAATCAGAATGATGTAACACACAAGGGCGCTTAGCATGAAAAACTTAATAAGGGCTCAAATTCATTAAAAACTATAAAAGAAAAGAAAAGCAAAAACAGTGACTTGGGTAGGGCTTGAGAAGCTCAAGGCTTCACCAGGATGATAGGGGTTACTGAGTCCGCCCACCTGAGCCCAAGGGCTTCTGAGAGGATGACTAGTGGGCCCATCACCTGCCCCTGAGGGGGTCTCCCAGTGCACATGATGCTGTATGATGGCTCCCACCCCGTGAGTCCTAGGGAGCCGGCACACTGTCCAGGAGGTGGTCCAGGTGAACATCCACCCATTCAGCAGAAGCTGCAAGTCCACCCCAAAGAGAGTCTTCCCCCAAGGCTGAGATAGGAGGGAGAGATCAGCCCTTCTGAGGGCATCACCCTGACTGAGGCCCGTCCACAAGATTTGAGTCCTACAGACCAGATGCAAGCTCTTGAATAATGAACCAGAGCTTGGACTGATGGGACATGTTCTTGCAGCCTAGGAGACTAGAGGGAGAGGTGGGATGACCACACTAATTAAACAGTCTGAGATCCAGAGAAATGGGAGCAAAAGAAAGGGTGAGGACACAGAGAACAGCACCTGCCTGAACCCTGAAGTATTAGGAAGCTTTGAGGCTGGACACAAGGGGCAGGACTCCATCCTGGGAGGAATGTCAGGTGGGTAAGGTCAGGGTGTATCTGGTCCACCAGCCAAACTGGGAGCACAGGTTTCAGCTCACTGCTCCTCCAGGAGCAGCTCTGCCTGCTTTGAATGACTGGCTTCACCCTCCAGTGGAGAGCCCTGGGACCTGGTGGGAGTGGGGCCAGGACCTCCATTCTGCCCCACGAGTATCCCTGAGGACTTTCCTAAGCCTTCGTCAAAAGTCCTTCTGTGAGATAATAATTTATATATATAATCTGCCCCTGACTTTTGGCACAGAACTCTTTGAATCCCTTATAACTTCCTAAGTGTTAAGAGCACTAGGAACATCTTTTGTTCTAATGAGGTGATTCTAGGTGGGCTCCTGGATGACGGTTGGTCACCAGGAAGACCAAGCCATGATTAGAAGCATGGAATTTTCAGCTTTACTAAACCCCTATCCTCAGAGAGGGTAGAGGGGTTGAAAATGGAGTTGATGATCGAGCACGCCTATGTGAAACCTCCATAAAAATCTCAAAAATATAATATTTGGGGAGCTTCCAGGTGGATGAACACATCCAAGTACTAGGAGGGTGACACACCCTAACTCCACAGGGACTGAAGCGCCTGCATTCAGGAGCCTCTCAGACCTCATCCTATGTATCTCTTCATCCGGCTGTTCATCTGTATCCTTCATCATATCCTTTAATAAACTGGCAAATGTAAGTAAGTACTTCCCTGAGTTTTGTGAGCTGCTCCAGCAAATTATTTGAACCTAAGGAGAGGACTGTGGGAACCTCAGATTTATAGCTAACTCAGAGAGAAAATATCGGTGCCCTGGGGACCTACTACCTGTGATTGGCACCTGAAGTGGGTGGGGGCAGTCTTGTGGGACTGAGGCCTTAACCTGTGAAATCTGACACTGTCTCCAGATAGACAGTGTCAGAATTGAGATAAGTTATAGGACACCCAGCTGGTGTCACAGGGAATTGCTTGTTGCTGTCGGAATCTAACCCCTTCCCCACCCAATTTGGTGACCAGAAGTGTCAGCAGTGAAATGTTTTGTGTGAGGAGTGAAGGAGGCACATGGAAGGAATATGTGTTCTTCTAATACACCTTCTTTGATATTATTTTTTATTCTCAGAAGATTCATGATGCTTTGGGGCTGATTTTACTCTCAAACCTTTTTCTCATCTGGACCTTCTTGCAAGGGGCAGTTTTCAATATCTTCATCATATTTTTTACAAATTGTGCGGCCCATCTCCAAGTCCATTAAAAATGTCATTGTCCATCTCTGTCAAGAGGAAATTATAAAACACCTGCTAAATGTTTACTTTTCATGAATTGAAAAAAAAATCCAGAAAATCAAGTTGAAAAGTGAGCAAAAGACTAGAATATGCATATACTTAGTACATGTGCAATTTTTCCGTAAGGATATATACAACAGAAAGGTGTCCCTATATGCAATAAAGCTTGCACTAAATCTCCCCTGCCACTCTCCTGATGGCCAATACCTGGTCGTCACATTGACGGTACCATGAACGTCGGGGCATGGGGGTGGTGGCATGTTCACAGGATTGAAAGTTCCGCAGCAATGAGCCTGTACATGTTGCAGCCACAACTGACATGTGACCAATCTCTCACTTCTATGCCTGAGTGGCAGCCAGACACCAAGAGAACACACGGAATGATTGCTTTTATAGAGAGGAGGATAACGGGCATGTTTGTCCTCTGATTAGACATCAGAGCTGCACTATCCCTTTCGGGGGTACTGAGGGCTGGGAACACTCTGTCTCTTCATGTGGGAGCTGACTGCACAAAAGGGCTCATCTTGCAGATGTTCATTGAGGTGATATTTATGAGTCAGGTGCTGTCCGTCTGTTTATTAGGCTTCTATAAGTAGTTATTAAAAGTCATGATGTCATTTCTTTAAGTAGAGGTCCATGAAAACTGGGGAAGAACTCAAACACAGAGAAATCTAGCCAGAAATCAGCGCAGGGAGAAACACGCCTCTCACTAGACTGATGTGGCATTGTTTAGAAAGCGAATCGTTTGGGGCTCAGGAATTCCTGCAGGTGACATGCACCAACAAAACGCTCAGACACACAGACACTCATGCATGCCCAGACCCCCTGCACAGTCACCAGACCCCAAGCTAGGACGGAGTCAGGGTCTAGGGCAGGGGCCTGTGTGGCCTCCCTGGGTACAGGGTTGGGACGCAGCCCGAGGAAAAGGAGATGCTGAGAAATGGGAAAGACTGAGAGAAGCCAGTTCCCCTGTGCAGGTGAGGTCCACTCCCCTGTTTGTCTCTTCTGGAGTGTGCTCAGAAGTGAGACCCTGAACATCAGAGACCTGCGGACATGGCACCTGGCTCAAGGCTATTCATGGGGGACCAGAAGCTGGGGACAGAATGACTCCAGGATAAGTCCCTTCCTTCCCTTAAAGCCCTACAACTTACTGCCTCCTTGACCTTCCAGGGGTTGATTCAGGAATACTAAATGTCATGTGTTCTGCTTAGATTTTACATGTCTCCCCCCACCTTACTCCATTGTCTTTTCAGTGATAGTCACCACCCACTGGGACAAGCCCCTGGGGCCTGCCTTTGACCCCACTCTTTCTTCCACACCTCACATCAGTGTACCCCACATCCACCTTTAAGCAGACCCAGAAGCCAGCACTTTACTTCCTGGTGACCGGGAGACCATCCTTTTATCATGGTCTCAGCTTGCCCACAGGCTGTGGAGCCTATGATGCCTGGGGGTTTGAGCATCCAGAGAGATGTTGCTAATCCTTCTGAGTGACTTCCTCCCATGGGTCCCCATTACTCTGAAGGTAACATCTTAACTCCAAACCTGTGGCCCTGAAGACGCCCCAGCCCTGCCTCCTCATGCACACTCTTCTGTGACACAGGTCCAGGGACTTCTATGCCATTTCTCCAGACACTCGTGGCTTGTCCTCATCCAGGGACCTCTCTGTGTCTGCCTGCCCTTCTTGTCCCCAAACCTCCACCACATGACTGGGTCCTTTTAGGAATGCCCATTATAGAGAAGCTCTCTCTGACCTCCCCCCACACACCCTGCCTTCCCATTGCCCTCGGTCCCTGCACTGACCACTCTTGTCTCAGCCTTCTACTGTTTCACTCATGAACCTGAGGCCTTTTTGCCCCTCATCATCAGCATAACCGCCCCGTGGGAACACACCTCTGTGTGTCTTCTCTGCCACTTCCCACCCAGGCCTGGAACCACAGTGGCTGTGCAGTCAAGCCCTGCCAGCTTCAAGCAAGACATCTGTCAGCATCCTGCCCACTGATCAGCACAGCGCAGCTCCCTGGAGCCTGCCGAGGTCTGCCGTCAGCAACTCTGTGATGCCTTTGTTTCTTGGGCTTTTGTTTCCAGTTGCTGCCTGTCAATCTCTGCTGTCCTTGCTTCTCTCAGCTATCTTACATGGGGGGGCTGCTTTTCTCTCCTTCACGCCATAGCTGAATCTCTGACACTAATTTTTTCCTTTCTGCTGTGTTCTTTCCTTCTCTACGTTGTTTTTCAGGGGTTTCAGTCATTAATGAAACAAAAAAGAAACTTGAAGCACTTATAACGATACCTTGTATTTTAAAAAATATTTAACGAACATGAAAAACATCCTTTGCTCTTTTTGGCAGACCCAAAATTCACCCCTCCTAGGCTTGGTTTCAGGGCCAGCACAGAGCCTCAGTGAGGTTGGGCTGTGCTACTCACCTTGCGCTGGCTTCTTCCTACCCACAGCAGCTTGTAAGCATACTCATCCTGATGGGCTTCGTTGAATTGAAACATGGCAAACTCCACACACATGGCAAAGAAAGTGGTGCTCTTACTAATGTCCACAAAGTTGGAACGGCAGACATGAGGCCCCAGTGCAATGAGCCCAAGAAGCAGAGGTGCCTTCAGGAACATGTTGTCGGATGTCAGCCCTGGTGGCCAGCAGCACACAGGGTGAGGGGGTGGCAGCTGCTGTGGGGCTGCCTCCACAGCTCCACATCCCACGCAACCCTGTCCCACAGAATCCCTGAGCTGCTGACTGGTGTCTTATCTAGTTCTTTCTCTCCACTCCCAGCCTTGTCCCTCCTGTCACCACCAAAAAGAAGACAGAGCAGGAGTCACATTTTCCACTCCCTTGTCACATAAGCCTTGGTCCCAAGGCTGCCTTCTGCCGCAGCCCGACCTGAAAGGTGGGGGTCTAAAGCCCACTTCGCTTGCCCTCACAGCAGTGCAGCCCAAGAAGGGCAGAGTCACAGGAGTTCTTAGGAATACTGGTCAGCCTTTAACTGGCATCTGTGTTCAGTTCATCCTCTCCATCTACTGCCTTGTCTCTCCTGTCATCACCAAACAAAAGGTAAAGCAGGGGGTCAATTTTCCACACCCTTGTCACAAAAAACCTTGAAGCAGACACACACAGGTAATGTGCTCTGTTCCTTGCACATCTCCGTGCCTGCTTGCCAGAGCTGCATTTTGAGAAGGTGTCTCTGTTTCCTGCAGCCCACTCCTGCAGGATCTTGAATCCACCACCTTTCTTTCCCGCAAGCCAGAACAGGCAAGGACTTCCAAAGTCACATTAATTCCTGGGAAATCTGGTAAGCCTGGGGAGAGAAGGCATTGGCCAAACCTGCCTGCAACCTTGGTTGGAGTCTACACTACCAGCTGGACTCAGGGGAGTACAGGGTGTGCAGCCATCAATGGGGTAGGCAGGGGTGTCTATGAGAGGCTTTCTTCACCACCACCCTGACCTTCCTCAGCCTTCATCTGCCCACTCTGATAAGCTTATGATTCATTTTCCCTCACTTCAAAGCATGCCCTTATTTCTACTGTGACCGCTTTCTTGACTGGTGGGCTATTAGAGCAGTATTGTTTAATTTTTAACTACAGTTGATTTTCTAATTATCTTTTCTCTTATTAACTTCCAGCTCAAGTCCACTATAGTCAGAGAAGATTGTTTTCTATTATCTCTTCTTTGAAACATGTTGAGATTTATTTTATTGCCCAGAGTATGACCAATATTCTATACGTTTTTGAAAAGAATGTGTATTCTGCATTTTTGAGGTATAGGGTTAGACATCCATATAACTTAATACACCACTGTGATCAAACTTTCCATATATTTACTCTTTTTATTTTGTTTTGTTTTATTGAAATTTGTTTTGTTTGTTTCGGTCTTCTTTTCTGTCAGTTACTGAGAGATGGGTTAAAAATCACTAGGACTGAATTTGTCTATCCTTTTTTACTCCAATTCTTGCTTTATATATTTTGAGATTCTGTCATTAAATGTTTATACAAATAGAACTCACTTTTTTGGCAGTCGACCATGTTATCATAACGAGCTATACCTTTTTATCCCAAATAATACTCCTTGCTCTGAAGTCTACTTTGTCTGATGTCAAACAGCTGCATTAGCATTGTTTTCCATAGTGTCTTCATGATATATTTTTATCCATCTTTTTACTTTTATCTTAATAATTAAGATGCCTTTATAAGTAGCAAATGTTGCTGTAAATGTTGTAAATCAGTCTAACAGTCTTTTATTAGGAGGATTTATTTCATTTACAATAACATATATTACTGATCACTGGTAAGTAATATTACCATTACTCATATGTTAGGGTTTGTATCTACATATTACTGTTTTTTTTTTGTTTGTTTTTTTATTTAGCTGAGCCATCCTGCCACCTGTTGGCAGCTCAGCGGCTGCTCAGCTCAGGCCGGAACTCAAACCGCTGTTGCTCAGAGCTCACACTCTTGAGTGAGTTCTTAACCAACTGAGCCACTCGGCCGGCCCTTACATATTACTGTTTGTTTTCTAGTCATCTCATTTATCTCTGTTCCTTCTTTTCTCCTCTCTTGCATTCTTTTGGATTATTCAAGATTAATTTTTAGTATTCCATTTCTTCCCTTTAATGGCTTTAGTTACCCTTCTTTCTACTCTTCTTTTTGTGGTAATTCTAATTATTATAATGAGCATAAATGACTTAATTGAGTGTACTGTAAATTAGTACATTTACTGTTTCAAAGATCATGAAAAAACCCTTAGAACACTATTTCTCCTCCTCCTCCTCCTCCTTCTCCTCCTCCTCCTCCTCCTCTGCCTTGTGTGTTATTGTTGTCAAGTGTTTAAATTCTATATATTTGAAAGCGCACGTAAGACAATATGTTGTTTTATACATTCACTATTCATTTGGAATTAGCAACCCTTCTGCTAGGCATCATTCTTTCAACATTACTTTGCTTCCATTGGGATCATTTCTCTTCCCCCAAAGAACTCTTTTAAGGATATATTTTTGGTTGGATCTTGTTGATATATCTTTTAGTTTTTTTCCCCAAAAAACTGTCTTCTCGCTAAACAATTCTAGTTCCATAGGTACCTATGTCTTAGAGGTTCAGCCAAGCCTCTTTCCTTTCTCCTCTGGGTATATTCCAACCATTGTGACTATATGGATTTAGTACTATAACTCTTCCTCTAAGCCCTGCTTTGGCTGTATCTCAGAAGTTTTGCTATGTCAAATGTTCATTACTTTTTTTTGTTTGTTTTGGTTTTGGGTTTTTTTTACTAGGCAAAGAACTTTATTAAT
>NW_017733118.1:87697-95029 GCF_001890085.2 Hipposideros armiger | reverse complement strand
GCCAACTCTTAACCAATGAGCCACTTGGCCGGCCTCACCGTAACTTTTGATCACACCTCGTAATTACATGGAACAGAATAGTCAAGAAGTATAACCATTCATAGCATACTGGTTTTTTCACACCGGTGAAAAGGCAATTCAATGTTGAAAGAACTGTCTTTTCAACTAGTGGTGTTGAAACAATTGAGCTTCCTTATGCAATAAAAATGAAATCTTAAGTTCAATATCATATCTAATGCAAAAATTAATTCATAATGGAATAGATTAAAGCTTAAAATTATAAAAGTTTTAAAAGAAAATATTCATGGCCTGAGGTTAGGCAAAGTGTTTTTAGACATAACACCAAAAGCATGATCCTTTAAAAAAAAATGATTACTTGAACTTCATCAAAATTTTGTTTGCTCTAATATGGACACTGTTAAATGAAAAGTCCAGGAGAAAAAGTTTTCAAATTACATATCTTACAAAAAGCATTTTATCTAGAAAAGATTAACAATTCTCAAAACTCAACAGTAAGAAAACAAACAGCCCAATTAATAAATGAGGAAGAAGGCTGGCTGAGTGACTCAGTTGGTTAAGAGCTCGCTTGGGAGCACCAGCTCTGAGCAGCAGGACCGCGCGGTTCAGATCCCACATTAGGGCCAGTGACACTGCACCCTCTACAGCTAAGATGATGAACAACAGCTTGACCTGGAGCTTGGCTGCTGTCAGTCGCCGGCGACGGCATAGGCTGCAGCAGGGCTGCAGTGGGCTGCCGTGAGCTACATGAGTGGCTGGCAGCATGCGAGAGCTGCTGTGAGCCACAGTGAGTGGCCGACCAATGACCAGAGACTGATTGCCTCACCCAGGAAGAAGAGTGCAATGATAATACCAACATGGGCCAGTGAAGCAACGTCCTCCACAACTAGACTGAAGAATAAAACAGCAAAAGTAAAACAGAATACTACCTGTCTGTTCCCGTCCCCAAATTCCCCCCCCCAAAAAAATCTTTAAAATAAATAAATAAGGAAGAGAAATATGAACAGGCACTTTATCAAAGAAGATATACAAATAGTAGATAATGAGATCAACATTAGAGAATAAATTTAACATTAGCCATTAGAGAAATGCCAATTAAAACCATGATTAGATACAACTACTCACCTATTAGAATAACTAAAATAAAAAAAATAGTGGTAATTCCAAAGGTCGATGAGCATGTGGAGAAACTGGATTGCATACATTTTGGGACAAAATGCAAAGGGATACAGTTGCTCTAGAAAACAGTTTGGCAGTTTCTTATAAAGTTAAACATATGCTTACATATTACACAAGAATCTCATCCCTAGGTGTTTATCCCAGAGAAATGAAAACTTATATTCACTCAAAAACTGGTACACAAATGTTTATACCATCCTTATAAATCATTGCCAAAAGCTGGAAACATCCCAAGTGTTCTTCAACAGATAAATGAATGAATCAGCTGTGGAATATTCATACAATGGAATACTACTCAGCAATCAACAGGAATGTACTATTGAGACATACAGAAACATGGGTGAATCTAAAAGGCATTATTATGTTGAAGGAAAGAAGCCAGTCTCAAAAGGTTACATACCAAATGAATCCGTTCATATAAATGTCTAGAAAAGGCAAAATTATAGTGACAGAGTAAATCAGTGATTGCAAGAGATTAGGAGTAGGGAGAGCAAATGACTATGAAGGAATCTCACCTAGGAGTTTCTCTGTAGCAATGGAACTGTTCTGTCTCCTGATTATGGTAGTGATAATATGATTCTATAACTGTGGCAACATTCATAGACCTGTACACCAAAATGTTAATTTTGTTAAATACTATTTTTTTTTTAAATNCGCGGGGGACTAGGGTTGGCGCTCAGGGGGTCTTGGGCAGACCAGCTGAGAATAAACGCACACACACAGGGACGCAAGATGGCAGCTCCATTATGTTTTAATTCAAAGTATTTTCTTCTTGTATGATTTCCTATTTACCCTTGGATTATTTAGAAATATAAATTTATAAGCAGCTGGAGGTTTTCAAGTTAAGTTTTGTTGCAGCTGTCAAGTGTAAACAGAGAACATATTTTGAACCTTTAACCTTTTGAAATTTTTGAGGTTTTTCTCTTTTTTGATTGTCTGAAAATTTTTATTTTATCTTCATTTTTGAAGAATTTTTTCTAGCTATAGAATTCTAGTTTTTAATTATTTTATTTCATTTCTTTGAAAATTCAAAGAAAGTCTTCTGAAAGGGGTCTATTTTTCAGTTGACTTTTATTCATAGGATGCAGCCTTTCATGGTCTCAACTGAAATCTTGGGATATTTACCACAGCCCTTCTTCTTTGGCAGACACTGAACTCAATTTTTTTATAAGATTTTTTTATTGGGGAATTGGGGGAGAGGAACAGCACTGGGGAGTCGGGGAAGGAGAACAGAAAAGTTGTTGTCCTTTTGTTCTTCGTCTAGTTGTGGAGGACGTTGCTTCACTGGCCCATGTTGGTATTACCATTGCGCTCTTCCTGGGTGAGGCAGATCAGTCGCTGGTCTCTGGACGGCCGCTCACAGAAGCTCTTGGCAGCTCACACCAGCTGCCGGGCCGCTCATGCTGGCTGCTGACCACACACGGTAGCTTTACAGCAGCCCACTGCAGCAAGGGCTGCAGCCTATGTCGTTGCCGGCAACTCACGGCAGCCCAGATCCAGGTCGAGCTGTTGTTCACCATCTTAGCTGTAGAAGGCAGTGTCACTGGCCCTCATGTGGGATCCCATCTGGGGCCCTGCTGCTCAGAGCTGGCATCCCAAGCCAGTTCTTAACCAACGTGTTACTTGGCCGGCCCTGAACTCATTTTTTGTTCCCCAAATTGAGACAAAGAAAATTCTTTTTCTCTGGTGGCATTGAAAGTCGTCACCTCTCATTCCTCCATTTACAGTCCCAGTGCCTTCCCACTCTCTCACCCGCCAGGTCTTGCTCCAAGTCAGGCAGGATAGGATAAGACAGTGCCATACCAGGTGAGTGCCATTACTGCGTGTGTCTCCCAAAGTCAGTGAGTAGTGCCTGCTGTCTGAGTCCTCAATATGGAGACTGGGCTGGGTCACTAGGTGGGGAAATTTAAACATCCTTGAGCAGGTAGAGAAATGCTGAATTGAGCTGCTGCTTTATGAGTGACCTGTGGTCCTGGTAAAGGTATTATTTTAAAGCAGTGACCCCTGTGCAGTGCTCTTGGTGAGTATCTACAGATGGACAGAACCTCCTTCAGCCACCCTCTGTCTCTCAGGCCTGGGCATGGCCCCTCCAGAGAAGACTTATGCCCTGTTGAGGGAATGGGGGGAGGAAACAACTACAAAATGGAATTGGTATTGTCAAGAGAGAAATCTAAAATGGAGCCAGAGGTCTTAAAGAAGCTTACCTAATACACCTCTCCATGTGAAACTGAACTTTTGAACTGGGCTAAACCAAAAGGCTACATCTTGATACAGTTCCTGGAACTGACTCTGCAACACTGAACTCTCTATTAAAACATAAAGTTTTCACCTAGCAATAGACATAGGCAATTAATGATGTACAGCATGCTGTAAGTCTAATTGCCAGCACCAATTATGACTCTTTCAAAGTAACTTGTGTAATCACTTTGGAAAACCCACTTTTTCTGTCTTTATAAATTCTGTCTCTTTATTTCCCTCTTGAAACACAGTTGAGTTTCTGCTCAATATTTGTCTCCTGGATTGCAAGTCTTAAAAATGACCCCCCCCCCCAAAAAAAGCTTTTATTTACCTTGTAGTTGTTGGTCAACATTTATTGACACCCTTGAGCCAGGTGACCTGAACCTGAAACAGAAGTGAACTTACTTCACCTTTTGTCCCTGGATCTTGGAGGCACAGGGACAGTGGTGGTGATGAGAGTTGAGGCTGCCGAGTAGAAACTATAAGATAGCTGCCTGGGCCAAGCCTGTTATCTTCTATGCTAAAAACACTTTTGAAGGAACATGTCCATACTATTTTCAGTTGCTAGTTCTGGATAATTTTGGTCTGCACCTCAAACCCAAGCCTAAACTGACACCCGAAATCCAAAAACTTCTTAATCAAGAAGCAAGAAATTATACACTCAGTTTTAAAGAATCAAAACTTGTGGAAAAGTACAGACACTACAGTGTATTGCTGATTAATTACAAAACATACAACAGAACAGTTAAGCATTATGGTAAAAGCATCAACTTTCTATCAGCATTAAAGAGCTATCCTACCACTCCAATAAGTAAACTCATCCTGAAGACTCCAGAAAGACTCTTAAGTTCTATAAACCTAAATCATGATATCTGGTTCCAAATGCAAAAGCCCAATATTGATTTTCAAAACACCAACATCTGGACAGTCAACATTCACTTGCTCCTCAAAGAATGTGAGTAAAACAAAGAAACACTTCTCTTAACTAAAAATGTTCCTCAGTCAGAGTAAATGCCAAAAGAATCCAAAGGTGGACTTCAGGAATTTCTCATCTTCTTTGTAGAGGATGGAATATGAAAATAAGAAATGTTTTTATTGCAATTTCTGAAACTAAAGTTAATCAAAAAACAACTTTTAAAAAATTATATTTATTCTTTAAATACATGAAAATGAGGGTTAAAAAACAAAATTGTCTTGGCATTCTTCAGGATTCATGGAGAAAATAACTCATTAGAATCAATAACTGAAACCTGCATACCTCACAGGGTGATTGTGAAGATCAAAAATATATGAAAGGTCCTGTCAGCAGTAAAGATATATATGAGTATTGAGTGATTATATTATATTTTTCTCCCTTAATTAGCAGTTTCCTTTATTTATGGCATTTTTTATAAGGAAATTGAGACTTTTATGAGAGGGTCTACTCTTTTCTAAGTGGGTATAGCCTTATTGCTAATTCAGAAAAGGATCAAATATGTGTGCACTTGTTTTTTCACACTCATATGCATAACTGTATATTAGTAAAATCTGAACGTTTTTCCCAAAAGAAATGACCTTACTTCTTGGAAAGTTCTCCTGCAATCCTTGTCTTTCAGGAAGTTTATATGAAAAGAAGAAAATTTTGGTTTCATATGAAACAACATTGAATTTTACAAACTGGCTCTGCCTTAAAGGACTTTATTCTGTTTTTTTGCTTCTTGTCTAAGGTTGAGCACTTCTCCTGGAAGGCTCAGCAGGGCCATTTGCCCTATTCCCTATGGAGGTCAGGCTCCCCCAGGGATAGGGCCATGTGATTAGACTGGAGGCTTATGAACAAAGCAGAGAGCTGCCTAAGTTTGGGCCCCTGGAGGTCCTGCTGGAGTACAGTAGTTATTGCTCTCGGATGGGTCTCAAGACTAGAAAGATATGTGCATTTCTATGTCCACAGCAGCATCAGTCATAGTAGTCCATGTCTATAGACAGATAAGTGGATAAACAAAGTATTGTATATACATATAATGAAATACTGTTAGCCTTAAAAAGAAAAAAAAGCCTGTATCATGAACGACCTTTGAAAATATTATGTTACGTGAAATAAGCCAGTTACAAAAGAATAAATATTGTATGATTCCACTTATATAAAGTATCTAGAATAGCCAAATTCATACAGACATAAAGTAGAATGGTTGTATCAAGTGGGATATATCACACTCCCAGATTTCAAACTACATTACAAAGCTACAATAATTAGTATTAGTACTGGCATAAAAACAGATACATAGATCAATGGAACAGAATAGGAAATGCAGAAATAAATCCTCACTTACATGGTCAATTAATCTACAACAAATGAGGCAAGAATATACAATGGTGTAAAGACAGCCTCTTCAGTAAGTGGTATCAGAAAAACTGCATAAACACATGCAAAAAGGGGCTGGCCAAGTGGCTCAGTTGGTTAAGAGCTCGCTCAAGAGTTTGAGCTCTGAGCAACAGCAATTCGAGTCCCAGCCCGAGCTGAGCAGCTGCTAAGCTGCCAACAGGTGGCAGGATGGCTCAGCTAAAAAACAAACAAACAAACAAACAAACAAAACCAAACATAAACACATGCAAAAAAATTTAAACTAGACCACTTTCTTACACCATATACAAAAATAAACTCAAAATGGAATAAAGACTTAAATGTAAGACCTGAAACCATAAAACTCCTAGAAGAAATCATAACCAGTAAACTCTTTGGCATTGGTCTTAGCAATATCTTTTTAGATATGTCTTCTTGGGCAATGACAACAAAAGCAAAATAAACAAATGGGACTACATCAAACTTAAAAGCTTTTGCACAATGAAGGAAACCATCAACAAAACAAAATGACAAACTACTGAATTGGAGAAGATATTCACCAATGGTACATCTGAGAAGGGATTAATATCCAAAACATATAAGGAACTCATACAACTTAAAAACAAAAAACCCCAAAAAATCCAATTAAAAAATGAGTAGATGATCTGAATAGACATTTCTCCAAGGATGTCCAACAAATGTATAAAAAGATGTTCACCATTGCTAATCATCAGAGAAATGCAAATAAAAACCACAATGAGATACCACCTCACACCTGTCAGAATTGCTATTATCAAAAAATCAACAAATAACAAGTGTTGGAGAGGATGTGAAAAAAAAAGAACCCTTATACACTGTTGGGATTGCAAATTAATGCAACTGCTATAGAAAACAGTATGGAGTTTCCTTTAAAAATTAAATATAAAGCTGCTATATAACTCAGCAATACCACTTCTGAGCATTTATCTGAAGAAAACAAAAACACTAGTTCAAAAACATACATGCACCCTATGTTTGCAGTATTATTTATAATAGCCAAGATATTTATGCAACCTAGGTGTCCATCAATAGATAAATAAATACAAAAGTGATTATATATATACACAATAGAATATTATTTAGCAATAAAAAAGAATAAAATCTTGCCATTTGCAACAACATAGATGGACCTAGTGGGTATTATGCTAAGTGAGATAAGTCAGAAAAAGACAAATATGAATGATTACATGTATATGTGTAAAATCAATGAATAAACAAAACAAAACAGAAACAGACCCATAGATATAGGAGTAAGCTGATGGTTGCCAAAGAAGAAGAGAGAGTGGGGGTGTGGGGGAGAAAAAAAAAACCTGACATCAATAATTATTTTTTTATTTTTTAAAAAGATTTTTATTGGGGAATTGGGGGGATGGGAACAGTCCTGGGGTATTGGGGGAAGGGGAACAGACAAGTTGCTGTCATTTTTTTGTTCTTCAGTCTAGTTGTGGAAGATGTCGCTTCATTGGCCCATGTTGTTATTGTGATCATTGCGCTCTTCCTGGCTGAGGCAGATCAGTCTCTAGCCATTGAATGGCTGCTTG
>NW_017733118.1:81327-82222 GCF_001890085.2 Hipposideros armiger | reverse complement strand
TGTACTGATATATCTCCCCAGGTGAGAAAAACAAAAGAAAAAATAAACAAATGGGACTGCATCAAACTAAAAATCTTTTGCACAACAAAGGAAACCATTAACAAAACAAAAAGACAACCTACTGAGTGGGAGAAGATATTCACCAATAATACATCTAATAAGAGGTTAATATGCAAAATTTATAAGGAACTCACAGAAGTTAACATCAAAAAATCTAACAAAACCAATTTAAAAATAGAGAACCTGAATAGACATTTCTTCAAAGAGGACATATAGATGGCTAATAGACATATGAAAAGATGCTCAATGCCAGTAATCGTTAGAGAAATACAAATTAAAACCACAATGAGATATTACCTTACAAATGTCAGAATGGTTATCATCCAAAAAACAAAAAACAGAAAAACAACCAAAAAACCCCACAAGTGCTGGTGAGGATGTGGAGGAAAGGAAACCCTCATGCATTGTTGGTGGAAATGCAATTTCGAGCAGCTACTATGTAAAACAGTTTGGAGGATCTTCAAAAAATTAAAAATAGAGCTACCTTATAACCCAGCAATTTCAATTTTGGGTATTTATCTGGAGAAACCTAAAGCACTAATTCAAAAAGATATATGCACCTCTATGTTCACTGTAGCACTATTTACAGTAGCCAAAATATGGGAGCAACCTAAGTGCCCATGAGTAGACAAATATTGAAAGAAGTTGTGGTATATGTACACAATAAAATATTACTTGGCCATAAAAAAGAATGAAATTTTACCATGAATGGACCTGGAAGGTATTATGCTAATTGAAATAAGTCAGACAGAGAAAGACAAATACCATATGATCTCATTTATATGTGGAATCTAAGGAACAAAATAAATGAACAAACAAAACAGAAACAGTCATA
>NW_017733118.1:77789-78898 GCF_001890085.2 Hipposideros armiger | reverse complement strand
ACTCTGAGAAGAGCATGCCCATGCCTTGGGAGCTGACTTCAGTTCTGCTTTCTGCTGGTTTTACTTCCTCCCCCAGATGCAACTGGGTCTATGTCATATGGAGCCCGGGCTAATGCATTAAGGAATCTCATTAACCCTATGGCTGAGTCTGATGAACAACGCAGTATATCCGGAGCTGGTGGCACATTCCACCTGCAGCTTTCATGGGGACTCAGAGGTCACAAATAACAAAGCAATTCTATTTAACAGAGAAAAATAATCTCTGGGGGAAAATACTTAAAGGTAGAAGATTATGCCATCCAAAAATATGCCATATTGGCATAAGAATTATTTCGAACCGAAGACAATTGAAAAGAAGCAGGTGTAAGGAAAGTTCCCTGCCTTCCTCCTATTTGCCTAAAATCAGAACATAAATTTGTCAAGGTGTCCCCCTTCCCTTTTCTATCAGGGAGGACAGAATTTAATCACCAGAGCCAACTCTAGTTCCCAATCAGCCCAGAAACACCACCAAAGGAATCTACGTAACCTTACTAACTAGTCCTTATCCTCCATTAGTTTCCCCCATATATTTTCCTTCTCACAGTTTGCCACCCCAGAAGCTCAATGTCCCTTTCCTTTGTCTCATCATTTCCCTTCAAATGTATCATTCTTTTGTTGTGATGCTATAAAAACCCAAGTTTAAGCATCCTTTTGAGTTACTCGTCACTGGTTGTTCTGTGTATGTCTGAGGTGCATGCTAAGAAACTTCCATTTGTTTTTCTCTTGTTAATCTGTCTTTTGTCAGTCTAATCCTCAGTCTAAGCCTACAAACCTAGGATGAGTAGAGGAATTTTTCTCCCCTTACAATACCATAATGTATGTAAGTATTCCCTTATTGGCACACATTTAGGCTGCTCAGCGTGTTTTCCTATTTTAAAAAATAAGTGAACATGATCGTTGACATACCTGGTGTCTGCTTCGGTTTCCCTGAGGCAAGGACTTGAGTGTACATGGATTACTTGGGAGGTGATGACAACAAGCACAGGGAGGGGAGTGAAGAGTTAGAGAGGACAGGAAGGTAGGCAGTACAGGTGTGTTAATGAGCAGGTAACTACAGTGGGCACCTGGGG
>NW_017733118.1:68448-72609 GCF_001890085.2 Hipposideros armiger | reverse complement strand
TTGGGGATTTATGACCCTTTAAAGATAACGCAACATTTTATGTCAATATTACTGAATGCTAAAATGGAATTTTTGATTGAGACAGATTTCAAAGTGAGATGCCAGAGAAGAATGAAAAGTTTCTCATAGTAGGTGAAGATACATAAGTAGTTCACCAATGTTGAGAAAATAAAATGGCCAGAAGCTGGAGAGCAGAGGGGACATTTTAAGCAAGGTGATCTCATGTTTGGCCCCTCCAAAGCTAAGAGCAGTGACTGACTCACTGCTTTCTGGCCAGGCAACCCAAACGGGCTGGGCTGGGACTATTCAGAGAGAGTCAGAGCTGAAGCGAGAGTGATGTACAAAGGGTCCACACACTCCAGCCAAAAGAAACCATAGGGTTCCCAGGCTGAGGACGGGCAAACACCAGCTGGAAAAGAAAAACATTATGCTGCTATGAGAGGCAGAATAATATTCCCCCAAAAATGTCTCCATTCTAACCCTGGGATGTGAATAGCTTGCCTTTAAGGGAAAAGGGGACTTTGTATATGTGACTAAGCTAAGGAACTTTAGATAGGGAGAGCATCCTAAATAATCTGGTTTGGCCAGGTGTAATCACAAAGGTCCTTGTGAGAAGGCTTTGGAGAGTCAGAAAGGGAGATGTGACCAGGGAATCAGAGGTGAGACAGTCAGAGAGAGATTGAAAGATGCTACACTGCTGGCTTTGAAGATGGAGGAAGAGACCAGGGGCCAAGCAGCTCAGGCAGCATCAAGAAGCTGGAAAAGGCAAGGAAATGGGACCTTCCCTAGGGTCTCCAGAAGAAATGCAACCCTGCTAATACCTTGATTTTAGTACTTCTGATCTCTAGAACTATGAGCTAATAAATTTGCATTGTTTTAAGCCACTGTTGGTGATAACTTGTTACTGCAGTCAGGAGAAACTAACACAGCTGCTAAGAGAACTGAGAGGGGTGGGTGGGGGGTAACTATCACTGGAGGCTGAAAGAGAGCCAAGAAGGGGCGTGTAGAACAGTCAGCTTTAAAATTCCACCAAGTTTGGGGAGCACTGAAGCTGGAGCCAGTAGGAACTTGTCAGTCCCTCTGTCCCTTCTTCCTCCTCTAGTGCCAGCACCAGAAAGGTCTTCAACCCTATGGTTATGAGGTGGGGGAGATAGAGTAGCTAGAGTAGATAGGGGAAAAGAAAAAGGGGAAAAGAAAAAGAAGCAATCACTTCTTCCCACATACAGGCCTCCAGGAGGGAGAAGCATAGCTTTCAACCACATTCAAAGCTCTAACTATATGGAGAGACTGGCATCTTATTTGCTGGTCTGAGGCTGTCTGGATTGTCTGAGAGTGCCATGAAGCGTTGCAGGGGACAAATGGCATGGCTGAATGTGTCTGAAAGGACAGTGGAAAGTGAAAATAAAACCACAGCGTGACTATACCCACAAGTAGAACCTGCTCCCCATGCGGGCCACATTATCAATTTTCTAGGGGGCATCACTTTCTCCAAGGGGGGCCATGTACCTCCTAAGGTTAAGAATTATAAACACAGAAAGAAAAAACCAGGTTTGGGCTTGAGGGAGGGCTTGTATCTTGGCAANGGTGGGGGGTAACTATCACTGGAGGCTGAAAGAGAGCCAAGAAGGGGCGTGTAGAACAATCAGCTTTAAAATTCCACCAAGTTTGGGGAGCACTGAAGCTGGAGCCAGTAGGAACTTGTCAGTCCCTCTGTCCCTTCTTCCTCCTCTAGTGCCAGCACCAGAAAGGTCTTCAACCCTATGGTTATGAGGTGGGGGAGATAGAGTAGCTAGAGTAGATAGGGGAAAAGAAAAAGGGGAAAAGAAAAAGAAGCAATCACTTCTTCCCACATACAGGCCTCCAGGAGGGAGAAGCATAGCTTTCAACCACATTCAAAGCTCTAACTATATGGAGAGACTGGCATCTTATTTGCTGGTCTGAGGCTGTCTGGATTGTCTGAGAGTGCCATGAAGCGTTGCAGGGGACAAATGGCATGGCTGAATGTGTCTGAAAGGACAGTGGAAAGTGAAAATAAAACCACAGCGTGACTATACCCACAAGTAGAACCTGCTCCCCATGCGGGCCACATTATCAATTTTCTAGGGGGCATCACTTTCTCCAAGGGGGGCCATGTACCTCCTAAGGTTAAGAATTATAAACACAGAAAGAAAAAACCAGGTTTGGGCTTGAGGGAGGGCTTGTATCTTGGCAAACCAGGGAAGTGGAGAGGGACGACAAGAAGAATCAGAGGGAAGGTCAAGAGAACAGGGAAAATGTGATGTTCACCCTGCTCACTTGTTCATGCCCCACTGCTCTGGGATTCAGTGTCCCCTGTGTCTCCATCACTTCCTATCCATCTAGACCTCCCACGGCCCTAGCTGAGGTAAGCTCAGTGGACAGAGGCCTCTGACCTAGCTTCTACCCAGATAATCTGGGGCAGCAGGCAGGGAGTGTTGCTGAGAGAACCACCCCCCAAAAGAGAAGAAGTAAGTGTTTGCGTAAGTGTATGTTTATGAGACACAAATGTATGCGAAAGGAATGAGAGGAAGTGAAGGTGAACTTACTAATCATTGCAAAATCTCCCCTGCTTTTCAGGTTGAGCTGCCAATGAAGAGGGCGGGGGAGGAGAGCTGTGGGTGTCTACCACAGGCAGGTTTAAATCCGGCCATGCCAGACAGGGTCAGTGGAAACCAACTGGACCTTGGCAGGACATTGAGGGAGTTCTTCCTCTTTTTCTCTAGCTGAAAGGCCATGGCCAGACCCTGGCAGGCCCCACAGATACTGTTGGCCATTCTGGTGGCCCTGGTGGCCCTCACCTACCAAGAAAAAAGGAAAACCTTTATGAGTGTCCAAGAAGTACCTGCATCAGAAACCAATGTGATAGCCACCATGCAGTTTGTGACCAAGGAGTTCAATAAGGAAAGTGACGACAAGTACAGCTTCCGGATTGTGCAAGTCCTGAAGGTCAAGGAGCTGGTTAGTGGGCTCATATCCCCTCTCCTCACCATGCCCCTATGNCAGCGTGTTTTCCTATTTTAAAAAATAAGTGAACATGATCGTTGACATACCTGGTGTCTGCTTCGGTTTCCCTGAGGCAAGGACTTGAGTGTACATGGATTACTTGGGAGGTGATGACAACAAGCACAGGGAGGGGAGTGAAGAGTTAGAGAGGACAGGAAGGTAGGCAGTACAGGTGTGTTAATGAGCAGGTAACTACAGTGGGCACCTGGGGCTCAGTCCTGCCAGGGACAACTAGGAAACTACAGAACACGTGCCTTTGGGTCAGCCCACAAGATGGTCCAGAAGAAACTTCCTGCAGGAGGTGACCCTGGAACAGAGTCCAGGAAGATGAGTAGATGTTAGCAAGGTGAAGAAAAGGGGAGCCTATTCACCAGAGGGAAGGCCCCAAGACTGAGCTAAGGCAGGGATGTGGGAGACAGGGTCAAGAGGCCACTTGCTCTAGGGAGGGTAGACAAAGGGAGTCCCTGAGAGCTCAGCCTCTCCTTTGTAGCCAAGACATTTCAGTTGGTTCCCAGACCCACAAAAGGAAACCTAGCCAAACCAAAGTCCCAAAGGACACTAGAGCCACCCCCATCTCTATTGGGGGACCATCCCTTCCAGGAAGAGTTTTGATGAACATGGCTTCCTCACTCTCACCTTAGTGTAGTGATATGCTTGTGCTCCTGGAACACGGACCCCCTGGGTGGCCACCTGACTGATTCCCCATGTTGATTTGCTCTGAGTCCAGGGAGCTGTTCTGTTATCTTGAACAAACAGTGTTTATGGGACATGAGGATGAATCCTCCTGAACTACGGGGAACCATGAAGAGGCAGTAGCAGGGCAGCAATGTTATCAACTGCAGTCACAAAACTTACAAAATTGCTGGAGTTGGAGAGTGTGTAAGGAGTTTTAGAAACCAGCCAGTTGAACTTCCTCACCGTGTCAATGACCTGAAACTACAATTTCGTGGTCAGATGACATAGTCCAGAAGACTTATTCCAAGCCTGTGGCCACAGGCACATTAGGCAAATCTGTGTAAACTTGAGATTAAATGTTCTGTCCAAGGTTGAGCAGGAAGTCTTTTTGACAGGTGGCAATTACCATCCCTTCTGCTTTCAATCTCAGCATCTGAACCAACTGTTAGTGGGATGTGAAGAGCC
>NW_017733118.1:49149-64938 GCF_001890085.2 Hipposideros armiger | reverse complement strand
ATTAGTATGACAGGGTAGAATTATTGGGGATATATTTAAGCTTGATTAAAAAGAATGCAGGATAACACCTCCTTTCTCAAAATGGAACAGTGAAGGTGAGAGTGACCCAGGTCCTGCCTTTGTTGTTAAAAGAATTATGGGGAGGTTGGAAGGTTTCAGAGACATGAGCTAAGTGGCTGAGCTGCAGATGGACACTCTGGGGCTAAGGGAAGTGGTTAATTATTAATAATATTTTAGCAGCCAGCGGGACCTCACTGGTACACCTGGATGAATATCTGAACATCAGCCTAACATGAACACACAATCACTCAGCTACTGGCCTCTGTTTCTTTCATCCAGCAGTGTTGGGGCAAAGAGGAGGAGAAGATAAGAAAATGAGTTCAGAGATAGTTTAACTGGTGGTAAGAGTGGGCTGGGGTAGGAGTTGCTTAGGCACCTATATACTTCATTCCCACCCAATGTTGTTATATCCCATGAGGCTGGCCAGACAATTATTGCTACAGTGTGCATAGTCAGGGTGGGCCCACATGAAGGTCTCAAGGCCTACAAGGCCTGAAAATCACTTCTCTTTACCCAAATGAGTTAAAATGAGGATGACCATATATGTCTAGAATAGTCCTGATTTACACCTAGCTTCTTAGTATAATCATTAATGGCATCTCCATTTGCTTACAATGTGTTTGGTTCATAAATTATATGATAGCTCTAGTTATAATAGCCTAGATGTTCTCAACACAGAAACATGTTCATCCATTATCTCCCTCCTCACTTTCTACACAAACAATTCTTCAAAATCTAGCAAGGTAGAATTTTTGGTCCTTCTCTGAAGAAGATTATGAAATCTATGGAAAAAAATTGAAGATGATAGTAAAGTAAAATTAGAGGATCTTATTGATGTGATGGATTTAATTGGTGGAATTAGTATTCTGATTTCTGTTTTAGGAGAAACAAATATTTAAGCCCACACAGACACATTCCCCACCCGGGCTTTCCAATGAAGAGCAGGAAAACAAAATTGCACTAAGAAATGATAATAATATGCAAAATTTGTTTATTGGTTTTTCATTATGGGAGGAGAGGAAGTGAAAAATAAAAGAGAAATCTTGAGAGAGAATGGAGACAAGGGAAGAAAAGAAAGAATGTGATGAATGAGTGTATGGATGGACAAATGAAGGAAGAAAGGAAAAGTGGGTGGATTGGGTGAAAAGAAGGTGAAACAAAGGAAGGATGGATGTGTGGAAGGAAGGATGAATGGAGATGGATGAGAGAGTGGCTGGCTGGCTAGATGAAGCCAGTACAGGCTAAGTAAGGAAAAGTGTGAAGTAAAAAACACAAGAGTAAATTTAAGAGGAAAAAAGAATCAGTGAATATGTGAGAGGTGGACACTTTATTTCTAGTCTCCAATTCTAACTACAAATACAAAAACATTTTCTGGGATGATCTCAGCCATAATACTATCAGATGATTGAAATCAAAATAAAGATCAAACCATATCTATATTGGAGGTGTGGTGAGGTTGTTTCATTTTCCCCATCCACATGTATTATATCCTCTCCTTTCCTCTTTTAATTTCACCTTGCATGTTGATTTTTAAATATTGTTTTTGTTTTTCAGCAAATTGAGTGCTTCTACTCAGTGTTTGTTATCCCCTGGTTTGAAAAGTACAAAATTCTGAACAAAAACTGCACCAATGGCTAGGTGTCCTGGAACACACACCTGTGGTCACTATATGTGAAAGTACCCTGCAATAAACAGTAATTCTCAATATAGAAAATAAATGTTTGTTCACATATTCTCTTAATGTTCTTAATGTGCACAATTTCACCTTTTCCCTAAATTCTTTAAGTTCATCATAACACAGTCAGAAGGTCCTTTGGGCCAGGGCAGTGTTGAGGTCCAAATGAGGTGACATGAATAATTCCTCACCTGATAGCCTATAAAACCTGCATGACAAAAGAACTTCAAACCCATCCTCACATCAAGTAGGATTCTTTAGATTTTACAACAAAATGGAGAAAATGCGAAGAAGGAGGGGGAGGATGGAAAAAGTTCTAAGTTACTTCATTGAACAGCCAAGAGATATTGGCAAGATGGTATCTCTGAGGGGTCCAATGAAGAGTATCCCCTTCCTTGTCTAAAGTGCAAAAAACCCCCCCCAAAAACGAGAAATAATACAAGTAACTAAAAATGGCAAAAGCCTTTGTACTGATAAGGACTAGGTGGGAGATGTGCCTTATTTTTATAGAATAGTGCTCTTTCTAATATCACGGTCTAGAAATGGACTTATGCCCCCAGCATCAGCAACATTGGACCAGAACAGTTCTTTTCACAGAGGGATTCCTCTCCCAGAGTTGCCAAAGAAAATGTGTGCCCCAGTGGGAAGGAGGAGGAACTGGGCTACAATGCCCACTTTTTTCTTCCCAAGTAGACCAGTCAGATTCATTTCTTTAGGAGAGAAATGATTGAGGATAGAGAAACCAGGAAAGCCATGTTAAGGGGCTCCTCTTCCATGGATGGCACATAAGCAGTGGAGAATGAACATCCCCCACCCAATAGCATGATTCAGGATTTTAAACAGGCTCGTCTCTCCTCTCCACTTCCTCCATGTGGTTACAAGAAGGCTGCCAGCAGTTCACTGGGTCACATGTGTCCTCATTCACATCCAAGGGGAGAGGAAACGTTCATCTTCAAGAGCTCAGGCAAAAGCCTGGGGGCTTAATATCACTGGGAAACTCTAGGGACCTCGTGGAACACACACACACACACACACACACACACACACACACACACACACACACACACGACATTCATCTACCTGAAGAGAGAGGACGCAAGCTGGGGTTTTTATGCAACAGCTCTAGTCAGTTATTGGCTGCAGGGCAGCAGCTAAAAGCACATTAATTGCCTGAAACCTCTGGCCTTGGGCAGCTCCAGGACAGAGTAAGCAGCCAGAGATAAAGGGGTATAATAAGTGCTGGCATTTGGAACTCCAGCTGTTACACACATAGAATAAGATGTGAGAGGATTTAAGCCCAGCACCAACAGGATAACTCCTCACACATGTGAATTGTGAACTGAGATGCACAGTAGTCAAACCAAGTCTCCACAAGTTGGAGATAGCCAGGAGCTTTGAAAGAACAGTTTTTTCCCCACACTATACTCCATACCAGAGTTCTGGAGTACTCAGGATCCTGTTTCAGATGGGGCCCAGGTGAGATTCCCCTCCACCAACTACCTGGGAAAATGCTATTTTCTCAACTTTAACTGAGAATAACGGTATCAATTTCTTGGAGGTAGTTATGAAGATTAATTATGATAATGCTTGTATATTGTTTAACACAGTACCTAACACAAAGCAGGTATTAAAATAAATGTTAACAATTAGTAAGAATACTGGCATTAGCAGTATAATTTAATATTGATCATCCACTCAACCCTCTTCTGGCATTTTGGCTACTTTGTTGGAAGGCAGGGATTACTATCCTGAGGAAAGATTAAAGGGAAGGTAAAACATTTGTGCTCATTGATCTTTTGGATTTCTCAACCCAATGGGTTTTGTTTTTTAAATTTTGAAATAATTGTAGATTCACAGGAGGTTACAAAGAGGCCTCTTGTACCCTTCATCTAGTTTCCCCCAGTTACATTTTTTTTATAATTATATAAAAATACCACAACCAGGAAATTGACATTGATACAATATGCCTGTGTCATTTTGTCATATGTGTAAATTTGTGTGACCACTACCACCAAATACAGAAGTGTTTCATCATCACAAAGATACTCTGTACTATCCTTATAGTCATGTCTCCCTTTTCCCCATCATCTCAAACTCCTGATAACCACTGATTTATTTTTATCTTTATAATTGTGCCACTTATAGAATGTTATATGAACGGAACCATGAACACAGTATGTGACCTTTTGAGATTGGTCATAATGCCCTTGGGCTCTATCCAAGTTGTTTCATGTATGGTTTGTTCCTTTTAATTGCTGAGTATTCCTTTATGGTACACTATGATTCAGTAGTTTAACTATTTACTTATTTTAGGATGTGTTTGTTGTTTTCAAGTTTGGGGCTATTACAAATACAGCTTCTATGAACAATTGTGTACAGGTTTTTTTTGTGGACATAAGTTTCCATTTCTCTGAGTTAAATGCTCAGGAGTACAGTTGCTGTATCACATGGTAAAATATATCATATATATATATATATATATATATATATATATATATATATATATATATATATATACTGCCAAACTATTTTCCAGAGTGGATGTATCATTATGTAATGTTCCTCTCTAGATCTGGTAATTTTCTTTGCTCTGAGGTCTACTTTATCTGATATTAATATGACCTGTACTACTTTCTTTTTGTTTGCATAATATAACTTCTTTCATCCTTTTACTTTCAACCTACCCATATTATTATATTAGAAGTAAGTTTCTTCTATACAGCATATAGTTGAGTCATTTTTTTTATTATTAGTTTCAGGTGTACAAAACAATGTAATAGTTAGACATTTCATCCCTCACAAAGTGATAACCCTCTCTCCCAATCTATTGCCCCTCTGACATCATATATATCTATTAAGTTCAGTCTACGAATCTCTGTCTTTTAATTGTCTTATTTAGACAATTTGTATGTAGTTTGCACTACTGTTTAATATAATTATTGATATGTTAGGGCTTTAATTTGTCACTACTTTTTGCTGTGTTTGTTCTGTTTCTTTGTTTCTGTTTCTTTATTCCTTTCTGTGAGTTACTTGAACATTTTTAAAGAATTCCATTTTTATGTATCTATACTGTTTTTGAGTGTATCTGTTTACATAGTCTTTTTAGTGGTGTTCTAGATATTACATTATAAATACATAACTTGTCAGTCTACTGGTGTTAATATTTTACCAGTTGGAATGAAATGTAGAAAGTTTACCTACTTTTACATCCCTTTATCATTCCTCATTTACAAGTGCCTTAAATATTTCTTCTATATACATCATCAGGCAATGGTATAATTTTTGCTTTAACCACCAAACATAATTTAGAAAACTCAAGATAACAAAAACATATTGTATTTATCCAAATTTTTTCTTTTTGTGTTCTTCATTTCTGATGTTCCAAGATTCCTTCTTTTATAATTTTCTTTCTATTTAGAGAATTTCTTTTAGCTCTTCTTTTAGGGTAGGTTTTCTGGTGCAAATTCTCTTAGTTTACTTTTATCTCTAAATGGCTTAATTCCCCCTTCATTCCTGAGGGATATTTTTGGTGAATATAAGATTCTGGGTTGAAATAGTTTTATTTGTTTTTGTTTGTTTGTTTCCCTTTCAGAACCTGAAAACATTGCACCACTTCTGGCCTCCATGGTTTCAGATGAGAAATCCACTGTCATTTAAATTGTCTTTTTTTCCCCATAAAGGTAAAGAGTTTTTTCTCTTTCACTGTTTTCAAGATTTTTTTCTTTGCCTATAATTTTCAAAAGTTTGACTCTGATGTATCTTAATGTGGATTTCTTCGGGTTTATCCTGTTTAGAATTCTTTCAGTTTTTTTAATCTGTAGGTTTAGGTATTTTGTCAAATTTGGGAAGTTCTCAGCCATTATATCTTTAGTTTTCAGCCCATCTCTCTCCTCTCCTTCTGGAACCCCAATGTGTTAGATCTTTTGTAAGGCTCTGTTCATTTCTATACAGTCAACTTTCTCTTTGTTGTTCAGATTGAGTAGTTTTTATTGTTTTCTCTTCCAGTTCACTGATTCTTTCCTCTGTTCCCTCCATTACACTGTTGAGCCCATCCATTGAGTTTTGTATTTAAGTTATTGTATTTTTCAACTCTAAAATTTCCATTTATTTCTTCTTCATGTCTTCTCTTTGCTGAGATTTCCTGTATCTTTGCTGAGACTTCCTATTGTTCGTTTGAAGCATGTTCACAGTTGCTCATTGCAGCATTTTTATAAGGGTTACTTTAAAATCCTTATGAAATTATTTTAACATCCACATCATCTCTCTGTTAATATCTGTTCATTGTTTTTTCTCATTTAAGTTAAATATTTTTGGCTCCTAGTAGGACAAATGATTTTCTATTAAAACCTGAATGTTTTCATATTGGAACTCTAGATCTTATTTATATCTCTTTTAGCAGGCCTCCTCTGACAGTGCTTTGATAGGGAAACAGGGCACAGTCTCATTACTGCCAGGTGAGGCTGGAATCCCAGGTTCCCCCACTCAGTCTGTGTTGACAGAGGCGTTAGGGGAGGACTCTCTATCACAGTAGACAGGGGTCAGGAGTTCAAGCTCCCCAATAGGCCTCCACTAATACCACTTTGATTGGGAGGCGCAGGAACGCCTCATCTCTGCTTCCCATGTGTCTCCTCTAACACTAGTGGGAGAAGTAGAAGTGCAGGCTTTCCACAGATCCTCATTACCATCACAGGGAGTGTGTGTGTGTGTGGGGGGGTTGCTGCTACCCAATGGGGATAAAGTCCTAGCTCCCTACCTGGCTTTCTCTGATGCCACCCCACTGTGTCTAGGCTCCCTACTTAGCCTTTGCTGAGTGTTGCAGAGCCCCATCTTCCTTTTGGTGTTTAGCTGGAGCAGAGCAGTTATTGTCAAAATGTTTTCTGTCCCGATCGGCTGCCCCTTTCTTGCCCCTTTGGCTAAAGACAACAAGTTTTTGTTGAGGCATTTTTATCTGTACACGTTAGCACTTCCAGGTTGTCAGTTTCCTCAGCCCCTAGTCTGAGATATAAGAAGCAAAAAGAAAACCAGGGTATCAGCTTCCTGCGGGTGTTATAACAAATTACCACAAACTTGGTGGTTTAAACTGCAGAGATTTGCTCTCACACAGCTCTGGAGCCATGAAGTCTGAGATAAATGTTTTGGTAGGACGGTGCTCCTTCCAGAGATTCTAGGGGACGATCAGTTCCTTACTTCTTCCAGCCGCTAGTAGCTGCTGGCGTTACTGAGTTGTGGCCATGTCACTGCCATCTCTGCCTCATCCTTGTACATCTTGTCCCCCATGTGTCTCTGCCAAATCTCCTTCTGCCTCTCTCTTATATGGAGACCTGTCTTGGGTCTCTTAGAGGTCACGACCTGGGTGCTCTACCCCTATCATATGTAAGTCTTGTGCCTTCGCTTTCTAGTTGCCATTTACAAAAGCAAGGTGGGTGGGTAGGGCAGGGAGAGTTCAGTTTAAAAATTCAAAGCAAAGCTATAAAGTTTGGTAAAATATTATAAAAAGATTAGATTGTCAACATGAAATTACATAAAATAAAGATATAAATAAAATAATTAAGCCACATATAACATATAAGAAGGTAAGAACTTAGAGGTTAAACAAGGCTTAAATTAATAATTAAGTAATGTTAGAGAGGTAAATTAAGTAAAAAAATTTTAAATGTTAGAAGATCTTAAG
This sequence comes from Hipposideros armiger, assembly GCF_001890085.2. Lineage (NCBI taxonomy): Eukaryota > Metazoa > Chordata > Mammalia > Chiroptera > Hipposideridae > Hipposideros > Hipposideros armiger. The sequence continues at coordinate 57,532 of NW_017733118.1, read as the reverse complement.
TAAATTAGCTAAAGGCTGGACATACACACATCCTATTATCCATCAATTCCACTCTTAGGTATGTACTCAACAGAGAAACATGTGCATATGTCCACCATTAAGTGTGTACACACCTGTTTATTCTTAATAGCTAGAAACTATCCAAAAGTCCATTATCAGTAATATAGATACATAAATTGTGGTATATTCATGCAATGGAAATCTACACAATAATAAAAGTGAACCACAAGTACACACAACATGGATGAATTCATGAATATGTTGAGTGAAAGAAACAGAAGCAAAACAATACATACCATATGATTCCATTTTTAAAAGTCCAACCAACAGGCCAGACTCAGCTAAGATGTTAGGATCTGGACAGAGGTAGCCTGATGATACAGGGGGTTCCTTACCTGTATCATGGAGGTAAGAGTTGCTGTTTCATAGGGTTGTCATGACCAAATGAGATAAATAAGGCAGCAGGCCAGTGCCAGTCTTCCATTCAGTCCTCAGTGATGTCCGATCTGCAAAACTGGATGCTTCTGGCTTTCCTCTTTTTTGTACAACAATTTCACTACCCTTAACCCTCACCTCCAACTTCCCTTCTCCCTCAGGCCTCTCAGGCATATTTGAGGTTCTTGCTTGTATGTTTATTCTTCCCATTTGGAAATCCTCTCTCAAATTTCCATTATGACTGTGTTGGTGGGATTTTTCCCTGAGGAGAAGACCAACTGGTCCAACGCTATGTTCACAGCCCACATCTGCTCCCCATATCTGGTCCAGTGTGCATCTTCTCTGCTCAACAATAAGTCACGTGAGGGAAGAAACCATAGGTCTCATCTCACCAACAAGGAGCACATGGAAGGCTCAAGAACTCTGTGAAGAGGCAGTCCCTCAGTCAGCCTGAGGCTGCTGTCCTTAGAAAAGTTGGCTTGCAAAGTTGGCCTTGGCCAGGAGTATGGGGATTTGGATGGTAAACGATTTCCTTACATTGATATAAAACTTTCTCTAAATGATAAAAAGGCCTCAGTGTGTCTACACTGTTTGTACAACGTGACTTATGCTGAACATCTGTTTTCCCTGTGGGAGTCTGAAATTTGGGTACATGTTAGGCAAAGGCTGACTACGTAACCAGCTCCAGTGAAAACCCATAGCACTGAGTTTCTAAGGAGCTTAACTGGTAAGACAACATTTCACATGTGTGGCCAAAAGCATGTCCTATGTAACTTCATTGGGAGAGGACTCTAAAAGCCTATGCTTGGTTTCCTGGCACTTCTCCCCATGAGCCTTTTCTCTTTGCTGATTTTGCTCTGTGTGCTTCCACTGTACTGAATCACAGCCATGAGTACAGCTCTGTGCTGAGTCCTGGGAGTCCTTCTAGTGAATCACTGATCCTGGGTGTTTGTTCTTGGGGACCTCAGACACACACAAAAAGACATGTGTCAGTCACAGAGTTGTATGTGCACGGGGAAGAAACAGAGCTCCTGCAAGCTCGGACCAGAAGTCAGGATGTGCCTAAATAATGAAAAGCCTCAGAGATATGGGCTGAAGTAGAAAAATTATGAGATTCTCCCAAAGATTCTCCCAAAGAGTTAACAATCTTCAGCTCAAATTGCACCAGCCCCATAAAAACTACTGAATATATACATAAATGAGTGTGAGTGTGACAGAGTATGAATATATGAATGCATGTTTGCATTTATATGAGTGTGTGTGTGCATGTATGTGTGCTGTGTGATTGCATGTGTTTATGTATAAGAGTGTATTAATGCACATGTGTGAATGTGTGCATATGTGAGTGGGTTGTATTTGTGTGTGAATATGTCTGTGAGTGTCAGTGTGAATGCAAGTGAGTGTGTAGGAAAACCCTGCTGAGGGCAATGAGGTCCTTCCAGAAATCTCTAATAGAAAATGCACAGTGTGACCATCTAAGTTTTTATCAAGGATTTTTACACAAATCCGTTTAGACCTCCACACAGGAGTTGTTCCAAAGCTGGTAATAGTTCATCCAGGGCACAGTGTACATCAAAAAATCGCAAATGAAACTCTGTGGAAGGAGAAACAACACAATCACATTTCAGGGAAATATGATTTTAAGGCAAACAAAAAACTCCTGCCCTCTCAGGTCCTCACTAGGGAGTCTGTACCCATCAATGAGGCTGCATACTGACCAGATGGGTGGGGAGGATCTGCTCATAGACATGTGGTAGTGGCAGAAGGGGTGCCAGGCACAGAAGAGGAATGTCACCTGGGACTTCCACTGCCCAGCCACTTGGGACCTGGAGCACATATACCTTGAGAGCCCTCCCCCGTCCCGACCCTGGTCCTCCTATACCTGCACCCAGGCACAGGGAGACCCTCATATCTGCCAGCAGGTGGTGCCCCCAGGAGGGACTAGGAAAAGTGTGGGCAGAGTCTGGAAGACAAGGAGGCAATTGGATAACCCTCAGGGCCCTGGAGAGTGTGAGCTGAGACCACAACAATGTCCCAAAGGAAAGAACATGTCACTTCCACTGAGGGCCAGGACTGAGACCAGGACTGTGCCAGCTCCAACTGAATTAGAGAGCCTTTCTCTCACCCCCAACCTACCATGGCCTCAGCAGCCATACCAGTCCTCTCTATGCTCCAACACACACAGCTAGAAAAGCTGTCAATGTTCAATTCATGTTAACTTCTAAATAACTTTTCTCAGTCTTGATCTGGAGTCCCTTCCCAAATGACTGCTACCACACACCTTTTTCAAATTCTTATTGCTCTGAATGGCACATGAATGATTTTTTGTGCTGTTTCTCTTGCACTTGGTTCGGCTAATCTTCACAGTGACCAGATACTCCACTCCCGTAGTCAGCTACCAAGAAACAATGGCACTGTTAGTTTTGACTCAAAGCATCCAGTTGCTGACTCTCTCCAGAAAGACTAAGTGGAGAGTGAAGCCCCACGGGCCACAGTCCCTGTGTGTCACTCATCCACCAAAGCATGGTTCTGTCCTCCCTTCCAGCTGGAGGATGCACAGTGGCGCCGTGGTCCCTGGTTACCTGACCCAGCATGTGTGCAGCCATTCTCTTGTTCTGCACTGGCTTCACTGCTGCAGCCACAGATGGGTCTCACCTGTCTTCCTTGTATCCTCAGGATGAGGGAGATAATACAAGTTTGGCCACCCAGCAGCCCCAGAGCACCCAGGTCTGCAAACATGGTCCTTAGAATGCAGAGAGCCTGCCACACCTTATCCCTTGGCTCTTCCAGTCCCCTCATCCATGTCTTCTCTCCCTACTCTATTTCCCAACCAACCTGATGGGAGGCAGTCTGGCAGTACAGCTGAAAACACAAGCTTAGGAATCTAACTGATTTGGAGCAAGTGCTTCCCCATCCACTAACACTGTGACCTTAGGCAAATGTCTAGCAGCCTCAGTTTCCTCACAGAGTACAAATAATAACTATGCCTGCTCAGGGAGTTGTTATGTGGGCTAAAGAGAAGCATGCATTTCACTGAATGCATAAAATGCATTTTACAGTAACTTAATAACTATGAATTATTAACTGTGTTAGCAAGCGTTGGGAACATTACTCTGAAGCAGCAATGAAGTTGGAAGAGTGTCAGAAGAGAAGACATAAGAATTGTGCTTAAGTTCTGGCTTTAGCCCCTTCTAATTCTATCACCCTGGCCAAGTCCCTCTACCTCCCTGAGTCTCAGTTTTCTCATCTAGACAATGGGGAGAACAGTGCCAATTTCCTCCTATGGTGTACGCAAATGGTGAATACATAAACAGTGTAGAGTGCATGCCAGGGCCACTTCCTGTTTTTGTGATATGTCTTCTTGTACCCATGTTCAAATGCGGGGTTTAAAGATGTGAGGGCAAAAAGAATGGGGAAGCCTTTGGTGTCAGGTAAGCCCCACACCCAGAAGTGAAACTAACAAATGGTTTGTGTTGGAAACTGGGTTGGATTCCCCAATAACTATGTGGACTGGAGAGTTCTGCCTGGTGAGGGGAGAAACTCCTGGAAGTTCCTGCTTTGTTGTCCAGATGCAGTGACTAAACCAAACAAGAAGGCTAGCACTCTCTGGAGTCTCCACAGAGAGAGAGAGAGTGCTCATACTGTCCCTGGGAGGAAAGCACCCCTAGAAAACCTCAAGGTGTGCAGTGTGGCCTGAAGGCAGTACCACCATCCTGGTCCCTGCATCCAATGGAAGAGCCTCAGGAAACAGGCTCTTCCTGAGCTCTTCATCAAAGGACAGTTCCATTCAGACTTTGGTATCTTGCAGGGCTTGTGACAAGCACTGCCATACTGACCTTTAGCACACTCTGTATGTATGAAGAAACTAAAACACTGGCCACAAACTTAACTAACATTCCAGTGTATGAAGTGTTTTCTTATTCATTATTAGACTTGACTGTTAAATAATAATAGGAATACTCATAATACAAATATTTTTACAAGTGCTATTTCATTCTTACTCTGCCCATTTTGCAGGTGAGGAAAACTGAGGACTGCAGAGTATGGATGACAGTTGACCAAGATCCCACAATTAGGAGGATCTCGTTATCAAACCCAGAAGGTGCCCACCTCTTGTATCCCTCTCTGAGGTATTAGGATGAACACAATTATGTGGTAACAGGTATGGGGATGCCCAGGGATTTTTTTTTTTGTCAGATAGAACGAAACCATTCAGACATCATCCTTTCCCTCTTACTCCCCCAGGCGGGGAAGAAGAACGATCATCAATGGCAATTGGCAGTTGCTGAAGCAACACCAAAAACCGGCTTCACGCTCAGGAAAGGATGCTGTGCCTCCTCCTCGTGGCTTCGGGTGCTCTACACGATCAGAGAAACTTCTCTAGCAACGTACTATAGAAATGATCCCTGAAAGTATAGTCTTAGGGATTTTTGTCACAGGTCACCCAGATTCCAAGGGGCACACTCACTCTGTCAATTCATCCATTTGAATGACATCAAAAGTTTGCTCACAAACAATTCTTTCAGAGTTAATTGTTAATGACAACAAATTGATTCCACAAGACAGTCCTCCTCAGATTTTCAGATTTATCCTTGGGAAGACTGATACAGAGAACAAACCAACTTCCACAAATGCTTTGGTTGAGGGCTGCCACCTTGTGGCCAAGTCACCTCAATGTTCTTGGCCCTGATGAGCCTCCATCTTGCAGCAAGTGTGCATTACTGAGACAGGAATGGCTGATGTCACACTCTGTGACATGAGGCCCATTTGTCACATTAACACTGCCTGGCTCTCTCTGCCCCACATCCTGGCTGGTTTCTCCTATACCTGCTGCCCATCTCTGATCAGAACTTTTTTCTCGTAGTCATTTTTCCTTAATTCAGTGAAATGAACTAATATGTAGCATTGCCTCTGTCTAATTTACATGGTTTACTGACAAGGAGAAAATTCTGAGATGTTCTTAAATTATAGCAGCCGGAGAGTGAGATAAAGAGACAGAACTGTTAGTCTGCTACTGGCTGCAGGTCAGCTAAAGACTGCTCACATTCCTTCTATGTTGGAATTTTAGATTAATTTCCAGGTGGCTATTTCAACAGATTATTTCAGCAAATCCCAGTTGGACTTCAGGAGCCTCAGCTTCTTGTTTGCATGTGTGCTTTCAGGACTGCTGTCCTCAGCCAATCCACAGGAGTGGATGTTTCTTTTTGCAAACTCTGTGCCTTTCCCAGAGCTGGCCCTGCTTAATTTTCTTAATTCTCTTAATTAGCCTATAGCTAATGTAAATTTTTTCAGATAGCTTACATCTTTCTTTTCCCTACCCCCTACTCGATGTATAAAAATGTTTGCAAGCTCCAAGACAGTAGACATGTATGTCTTTTCAACCTAGCCATCTGCTGGTGGTTGGACTTCACGCCCCAAAATTGGTCTTTTTTTTTGGCAAGCATTTTTGGCTCAATAAAACCTTTCTTAAAGACATTCTGCTGTGGAAGTTAACATTTTTGTTTAACATTACTATCTGAACTTGAGGGGAGGTTGAACCAACAAAAGTGATTTTCAAACAACTTTTCTTTCCTCTATCGTCTTTCAATTGACATCAGAAAACTTTATATGAAAAACAAATAAAAGGAGAGATGATCTGGTTGAAGCCTAGCCCTTACTCCCTCTGCTCTTCTCCTGCCAAAAAACTCTCTGTGTAATTCCAGGATTCTGTAGAACACACTAGAAAGTACGACTTAGATTTCATAACCCTGGACATTGTAATATTATTGTTGAGGGGGGGGCCTACAGATAATGTTTATGTTTTGCCAAATGAGACAGTTAAAGTAAGCAAAATTATCCTCATTTGCTTTCATTCTGGTAAGACCTCATTTCAGAATGAAAGACAATTCTTCCCAAGGGAGAACAGTTGAGACTCTCAGGCGACATTTTTGCTTCAGACTAAGAGTTACAGAGTTAGGGATTCACTCCAGTCCTTAGACTAGCATTTTGAAAGCATGGCTAAGGCAACTCTGGAGTCTGAATCACTTTGAAGTTCACCCATTCCAAGTATAGCCACTCCCAACTTGGTGGAACAATCCTTCGGTTCTCTCTGGGAGCCACACCATTTCCCCACATGTCCAAATGGGCAAGAACGGGGGCATTGCCCACATCTGGAGAAACGGAGGCACAAACCTGCATATGGCTTTGAAGTAGCTTGTCTACTCGAAATAAGTAGATGTCATTGCTCACATTGTTGTAATTTTCAATGAAGAATTTGAGTGTTGAATTCATGTTTTTCTTGCTCATGGACTTCTCCTGGAAGCCTCCCCACCTTTGAAAGTGACCCAGCTTGGCCACCAGGTCCAGGGCAGCTAGTAGCAGCAGCAGGTTTCTCCAGCATTCCCCTCCCATCGCTGCAGCCTCAGAAACCTCCTATCCACTGCACCTTCCAGGGTGGGAGGTGCCAGGCTCAGGATCGCTTGCTGTCCCTCGACGGCTTTTGCCAACACAGACTCTCCCAGGAAATGACTACCTGCATTTAAACAGAGACTGAGACCAGAACCTCTTCTTTCCAAGGCCCTGCCCACAATCTGGCTGAAGGAGCAGCCAGGGAAATCTCGCTGTGTGGCCGTCCAAACCATTCTCAGGTCAGGGCATTCTCCATTCAGTTCTTTGGTTATTCAGGAAAGCATAATTTCTAAACATCTGCCAAAATGAGGAAGACCTGCCTTCACACCTAACAAAGAAGAAAGCCCCCAGAACAGATGTTTACAGTTATATGCAAGAAGAGCTGGTGTATTGGACAGAGGAGAAACATTTGTGAGAATGGGAAAGGCTACGGAGAACATAATATTTGAGCTGGGATATAAGGAATCAGGAAAAGGAACAGGGTGTGGTACACTCTGCTTACCTACCTTGGGTTCCAACTGTCTAACTCAGCCATTAACTACAGAGGGTGCCAAACAAACGTATACACATTTTAAGAAAAGAAAACTGTATTAAAATTGTAATACTCAATATATAAGATAACAACAGATGAATACAAGTCATGTTTGACTTCTGCAACTACAAGAGGTGCTCGAAGTGGTTACCATCAGCATCCAGGCACTTCGGATTATGGTGAACTACTGCTGGAGCAACGTTGACCAAAGTGTCCACTAGCATACATTTTTTATTTTTTTGGCACCCCTGGTATTGCCTGTGCTTCTCTATAGAATCTCTTTACTCACCTGCGACCTGGTCACCATAGATTTCTGCCTGCTGGATCCCACTATGCCTGCAGGCTCTGGCACCAGCCTTTGCTACCTTAGTATGACCCAAGCAGAGCTTTGTGAGGTAACCCCAGCCTTTCTTTGAGATAGGAATTCACTGTGAGCCTTATTTAGAAGTTAATCGTGTGGTTTTGATGGTTGTTAGATGTGAGGGGGAGTGGAGGGCTGGGTTAAAAGGGGGAAGAGATTAAGAAGTACAAATTGCCAGTTATAAAAACAGTCATGGGGATGTAAACACAGCATAGGGAATATAGTCAATAATATAATAACTATGTATAGCGTCACATGGGTACTAGGTTTATTGAGGTGATCACTTTATATAAATGTTTAATAACTGTGTTGTACACTTGAAACTAATAAAATATTGTATGTCAACTGTAATTGAAAAAATATTTTAATTATTATTTTTTTAAATGGGAGTTAATCGTGCAGACCCCTGAAGGTTGGGTATTGCCTGTGTAAGAAAAGAAATCCTCCTCTACCCTCTTTGGGTTTCTGCCTTGGCCTAAGATTAAAGTGACTTAAGGCAGAGTAACAGGAGAAAAACACATAAGTTTTATTGAATTTTTATACATACATGGGAGCCCTCACAAAAGAATGGCCACCAGAAGAAGTGATCAGAGCAGGAAGCTTTTTATTGTAAATGAACAATAAATTTGTAAAGCATTGACAAGACACAGGGATTTGGTCTATAGGCA
>NW_017733118.1:39487-48939 GCF_001890085.2 Hipposideros armiger | reverse complement strand
AGTGTCCTTCCTGCTTCTGCCATTTTCTCAAACTTCTTTAGTTTAAAATATTCAATATGTCAAGGTATCATATTTCAGGGTAGCGTATCCTAAACCAAATCACCTATACCCAGAAGCCCACAAGAGCACCCTATTTTTAAAACACTCATTAAAGTGAGATCTTAAATGGGGTCCTGCTCCAGAAAAAGAAAGTTAGTGGGATAATTGATGAAATGTGAATAAAGTCTGCAGATTAGTTAAGAGTATTATACAAATGGCAACTTCCTAGTTTTCACCACTGTAATTATGTAAGATATTAACACTTGGGGAAGTGGGGTGAAGGGTATATCAGAACATTTATGCTATTTTTGTAACCTTTTTGTGAATCTGAAATTATTTCAAAATAAAGGTAAAAGTGCTCAAAAAAAAATAAATAAGACATTGGTCTGTGGAAAGCAGCATGCTACAGTTGGGGAAGCATGGGTCTTGCTATCTAACCAACCCAGGTTCAAATCCTTTGTTGGGTGACTGGGAGAATTACTTAATCTCTTTGAGAGCCTCAGTTTCTTTATCTATAATATGTGAATGAAAAAACCTACTAATTTTGGATTGCAGTGGAGAATAAATAAATGTAGGCAAAGAACCTGTTCCCATCAGGCATCAGTCAACTCCCAAGAACATTCTCTGTGTGATTTTTCTGCAAATATGAACTCACACACTGAGGTCTGTGGTCTGTTGCGCTCCAGCCTTTCTTGGAACCCAGACCACCCTCAATGTGAAAATCCTGCTAGGACCAGTCATATCCTTTCTGATCCTCTGAGCCTGCCTTGTAGGATTTGTCCAGACAATGGAGGTGGCAGCTTTGGAATACCCTGAGCCTGAGCTGCAGGAATATCATTATAAAGTGGATATATAAGGATTCTGAGTAATATATGTGAGTGCTCAGGCTTGCACAAGCTCAGTCCACCCTGGAAATCTGAGATATGGCCTGTCAGACTGTGGATCGATGAAAAAAAAGTAACATTCACTGGGCCACATTACAAAACCAATGAACAGGATTTCCAATCAAGATGGCAGAGTACATAAATGCTGTGCTTGCCTTCCTCATGACCACATCAAAATTATAACTAAACTACAGAACAACCATCATTGAGAATTGCCTGAAGTTTAGCTGAACAGAAGTCCTATAACTAAGGATATACAGAAGAGGCCACCTTGAGACTGGTAGAAGGGGCAGCGATATAAAACAAGTTGGTTGTACACCCATGTGTGGCAGTTAAAAATTGGGAGAGATGTCTTGGTTGTGGAGATCTCTCCAGAGGAACAATGGATCCTAGCCCCACACCAGGCTCCCTATCCCAGGATTCCAGTGCCAGGAAAAGCAGTCCCCACAACTTCTGGCTGTGGAAACAAATGGAGATTATGGCAGAGTGAGACAGAGGGCTGCTGGAGTCCCAGGCATTCCTGTTAAAGGGCCCAGGCACAGACTTACTCACCAAGGGAGTCACTCTCTGAGCTCCACTGCTGGGGCAGCAGCTCAAAAGGTGCTAGGGACATAGAAGGAAAAACTGAAGTGTGTGGCTTCAGGGTAAGGTTTGGAGGGGAAGCTTCCTCCCAGACAGAAGTGCTAGCAGAAGCCATTATTTCTTTGTCGAGCTCTCTGCCCTCCTGGCTTGCAGATGCAGGTGGCCACCACATCTGAGTCTCCATCAACCTGGCTAACACTGTTCACCTTGCCCTGGTGATTCCCTGAAACCTTAGTCCTTCCAACTTGCAGACCCACCCAAGATATTTCCAGTGGCTTTTCTATACAATCAGCCTGTCTTGGCCCATTCTGAGGGCTTTCCTAAAATCTATTAAAGTTTTACAGAACCCAAAAAAAAGCAACATCTGACCTCTGAATATCCCATATCTCTTGATGAGCAGCCTCAATTCCAGCACTAGTGGCAACCAGCCTCAGTTCACAGTTTGGCCTCTCCTAGGCACCTCTAAGCCCAGTGCAGGTGACTGCCATCTGTGAATTGCTTTGTGGCTCCTGCCAGAAGGCCCAGGGCAGGGCCCAGGGCAGAGGCTGAACTTGGCCTGTGGTGGGGCCCCTCCCAGGAGGCCATGGGGCTGGCATGCCCAGTGGTTGGCTTAGGACCAAGCTGGAGAACCACCTAGTTGCCTCTGTGGACAACACACCCAAAAGCAGAATGGCCAGGCACCAGAGCCCTGCTAAAGCAAATTCTGCTCCATAGAATCAGCCTCTGCCCAACAGTTCTTCCATGGTAGTCATGGTAAGTCCTCAAAACCAATCAGCCTGAGGGTCAATCCCTACCATTGATGTGCAAACAGCAATCAAGGCTTAACTACAGCAGAAGGCCACACACAACTCACATAAGGGACACACCTGGAGAACCTGGCACAGGTGATCAAGGAGACAGCACCACTTGGCCCCACAGGACACCTACTACATAAGGGCATTCTATTAAGACTGGGAGACAAAGCAGTCCTACCTAATACATAGAAACAACCACATGGAGGCAACCAATATAGGAAGACAAGACACATGTCCCAAATAAGAACAGAATAAAGCTCCAGAAAAAGAACTAAACAAAATGGAGACAAGCAATCCACCAGATGTAGAGTTCCAAACACTGGTTATAAGGATGCTCAATGAACTTAGGGGAAGAGCAGATGATCTCAGTGAGAACTTTAGCAAAAATATATGAAACATAAAAATAGAGATAGAAAACATAAAACAGAATCAGTCAGAAATTAAAAAAAAACAATAACTGATATAAACACATTAGAGGAAATCAACAGTAGATTAAATGAAGCAGAGATTAAATGAAGTCATTGATTTAAAAGTTAAGGTAGCAGAAAACACTCAGAACAGGAAAAAGAAAGACGTATCCAAACAAAGATGGTTTATGAGGCTTCTGGGACAACATCAAGCATACCAACTTTTGTATCATTGGTAGAAGAGGGAGAGAGCAAGGAATTGAAAAGTTGTTTGAAAACATAATGACAGAAAAGTTCCCCAACTTAGTGAAGGAAATAAACATACAAGCCCAGGAAGCACAGAGTCTCAAACAAGATGAACCCAATGAGGCCTATACAAGGCACATTATCTTTAAAATGGCAAAGACAGAATCCTAAAAGCAGCAACAGAAAGGCAACTAGTAACTTATAAGGGAGCTCACATAAGATTGTCAACTGGAATCTCAACAGAAATTTTGTAGGCCAGAAGGGATTGGTAGGAAATATTCAAAGTGATGAAAAGCAAGGACCTACAACTAAGATTAATCTACCCAGCAAAGCTATCATTTAGAATTGAAAGACAAATAAAGAGCTACCTGTCAAGAAAAAGCTAAAGAAGTTCATTAACACAAAACCAGTATTACAAGAAATGTTAGAAGATCAAAAAGAAAAGAAAAAGAAAAGAAATAAAAAGGAAGAAAAACAAACAAAACGTTAAAGCAGCTTTGTCAAGAAAAATAAAAAAATCAAAAACATAAGCAAATGGCAAGAACTACATATATATCAAAAATTACTTTATTTTTGAAATTATTTTTAAAGATTTTAATTAAAATGTAGCTACATACAATATTATATAAGTTTCAGGGGTACACCAGTTATTCAACATTTATATACCTAAAAAAGTGATCAACAAACATCTGACGCAGTACTATGCTATCACAATATTATTGACTATATTCCCTATGATGTATATTACATTCCCATGACTTATTTGTTTTATATCTGGGAATTTAGACCACTTATTTCCCTTCACCTTCCCCCTTTTTAATTTTTTCAATTACAGTTGACATTCAATATTACTTTATATTAATTTTAAATGTATTTCCTAATGGTTAGGCATTTATATAATTTAAGAAGTGATTCCCCCTGACTAATCAAGTGCCCACCTGGCACTATACATAGTTATTACCATATCATTGACTATATTCCCTATATTCCCTTTATTTTACATCCCCATGACTACTTTGTAACTACCAATTTGTACTTTTTAATCCCTTCACTTTTTTCACCCTGCCCCCAACCCCTCCCATCTATCACCACAAAAAATCTACTACCCATCTGGCACCATACATAGTTCTTACAATATTATTGACTATATTCCTTAAGCTATAGTTTACATCCCATGACTAATTTGTAACTACCAATTTGTACTTCTTAATCCCCTTCCCCTTATTCACCCACTCCCATCTGGCAACCGTCAAAATTGTTCTCTGTATTGTTTGTTTCTGTCTGGTTTCTTTATTCTGTTCTTCAGATTCTACGTATAAGTAAAGTCACATTGCATCTGTCCTTCTCTGTGTGACTTACTCCACTCAGCACCATACCCTCCAGGTCAATCCACGCCACCACAGATGGAAAGAACCCATTCCCTTCCATGGCCGAAAAATATTCCATTATGTATATGTACTACCTCCTCTTTATCCATTCATCTATCAGTGGACACCCAAGCTGCCTCCACATCTTGGCCACCGTCAACAATGCTGCAATGAACATATGGATGCATGGGTTTCCTCAAAGCAGTGTTTTGGGTTTCTTCAGATAAATACCCAGAAATAAGATTACTAGGTCCTCCTTTGTCTCTTGTTTTAACCTTTGTTTTAAAGTCTGTTTCATTTGGTGTAAGTATGGCTACTGAAGCCTTTTTTGTTTTTGTTTGTTTGTACCCATTTTCATGAAATACCTTTTTCCAACCCTTTGCTTTCAGCATGTGTAAGTCTTTCAATCTGAAGTGAGTCTCTTTGTAGGCAGCATATGTAAGGGTTTTGTTTTCTTATTCATCCAGCCCTCCTATGTCTTTCAATTGGGGCATTCAATCCAGTTACATTGAAAATAATTGTTGATAGATACATAGCTATTGCCATTTTATTATTCATAATTTTGATCTTTTTTTTTTCCATCTTGAAGAAGTCCCTCTAATATTCCTCATAATATTGTTGGGTGGTGATGAACTTTTTTAGCATTTTCTTGTCTGAGAAGCTATTTATCTGTCCTTTGACTTTAAATAATAGTCTTGCTGGGTAGAGCAGTCTTGGTTATAGATCCCTACTTTTCATCACCTTGAATATTTCATGACAATCCCTTCTGGCCTGCAAAGGTTCTGTTGAGAAATCAACTGACAATCTTATGAGAGCTCCCTTGTAGATAACTAAGTGCTTTTCTCTTGCCCTTTTTAAGATTCTCTCTTTGTCTTTAACCTTTACAATTTTAATTATAATGTATCTTGGTGTGGGACTGTTTGGGTTCATCTCTGTGTTTCCTGTACTTGTATGTCTATTTCCTCCACCTGTTTAGGAAAGGTTTTTGTCATTATTTTTTCAAACAGGTGCTCAATCCCTTGCTTTCTCACTTCTCCTTCTGGCACCCCAATGATGTGAATGTTGTTATGCTTGATGTTGTCCCAGAGGCCTCTTAAACTATCCTCATTTTTTGGATTATTTTGTTGTTGTTCCAATTGGGTGTTTTCTGTTACATTGTGTTCCAAATAACTGATTCAGTGCTCTGCTTCATCTAGCCTGCTAGTGATTCCTTCTATTGAATTCTTCATTTCAGTTATTGTATTCTTTGCTTTTGACTGTTTTTTTTTCTTATGGTTTCTATGTCCTTTTGTTATGTTTTCTATCTCTCTGTTGAAGTTCTCACTAAGTTCCTTGAGCATTCTTACAAACTTTGTTTTGAACTCTGTATGTGGTAGGTTCCTTGCCTCCATTTCTTTTAATCCTTTTTCTGGAGCTTTCTCCTGCTCTTCCATTTGGAATTTTTTTTTTTTACATTTGGGTGTACAAAACAATGTAATAGTCAGACATTTTACCCTTCAAAAAGTGATAAACCCCCTCCCCAATCTACTGTCCCTCTGACATTGTATATATCCATTATAATCCCATTGTCTATTACCTACATCCTGTGACTACATATATATTAAATTACACTTGACGTACAATATTATTCAGCTTCAGCTTCAGGTGTACAGTGCAGTGCTCAGCATCTAATCATCTATGAACTGGTCTCCATAATAATACCTGTGCCAATCTGACACACTACATCATCTTTACATTATTGATTATATTCCCTAAACTGCCATTTATATCCCTGTGGCAATATTGTAGTTACCAATTTATGCTGTCTAACTCCTTCCCCTTCCCCTTCTCCCTCATCCACACCCCCATCCTATCGAGCAATCATCAGTTTTTCCTCTATATCTCTGAGACCACTTCTGTTTACTTTGCTCGTTCATTCAGTTATTTAGATTCCACATATAAGTGAAATCATATGGTATTTGTCTTTCTCCGACTGACTTATTTCACTTAACATAATGGTCTCTAGGTCCATCCATATTGTCCCAAATGGTACGATTTCATTCTTCTTTATAGCAGAGTAATACTCTATTGTATAAATGTACCACAGTTTCTTAATCCAGTCATCTACTGATGGGCATTTTGGTTGTTTCCAAGTCTTGGCTATTGTGAATAGTGCTGCAATAAACATAGGAGTACATGTATTTTTTCAAATTAGCATCTTGGGTTTCTCTGGATAGATACCCAAGAGTGGAATTGCTGGGTCATAAGGTAGTTCCATTTCCAGTTTTTTGAGATACCTCCATACTGATTTCCATAATGGCTACACCAATCTGCAGTCCCACCAACAGTGCACCAGTATTCCCTTTTCTCCACAGCCTCGCCAGCACTTGTTGTTTGTTGATTTATTGATGATAGTCATTCTGACTTGAGTGAAGTGGTGTCTCATTGTGGTTTTTATTTGCATTTCCCCAGTGATTAGTGAGGTTGAACATTTTTTCATATGCCTGTTGGCCATCTGTATGTCCTCTTTGGAGAACTGTCTCTTCATATCCTCTGCCCATTTTTTAATTGGGTTGTTTGTTTTTTTGGTGTTGAGTTGAATGAGTGTTTTATAAATTTTGGATATTAACCCCTTATCAGATATATCAATGGCAAATATCTTCTCCCATTCAGTAGGCTGCCTTTTTGTTTTATTGATGATTTCCTTTGCTGTGAAAATACTTTTAAGTTTGATTTAATCCATATGTTAATTTGTTCTTTTATTTCCCTTGCCTGAGGGGCTATCTCAGTAAAAATATTACTGAGGGTAATGTCTGCAAATTTACTCCCTATTTTTTCTTCTAGGAGTTTTATGGTTTCAGGTCTTACATTTAAGTCTTTACCCCACTTTGAATTTGTTCTTGTATATGGTGTAAATAGGTGGTCCATTGTGAGTGTGAAAGGGTTGCTATTCTTGGATTGCTATTCCTGGCACATAAAAAATGCTCAAGAAACAATAGTCTCTGTTTTCCAGATGTCAAAATCTGATTGGCTTATCCCAATGAATTGATTCTATTCTGAGTCAGGTGACTCTATCTGCTCCAATCAGCTGTCACCAGAAGGCTGGTTATTTGGTATGAGCATTGTTATTGCAGGGAATGGGGAAGGCAAGCCGAATGAAGAGCATAGAGCTCGGGGGTCTGGGCATATGGGTGAGGCCTAGAGAATGAGGAAGAGAAAAGTATTTATTGGTGATCGATGAGCGCTCCAGGATGTTCCTGCTAAGGTTGTCCTGGTTCCTGTTCTACAGCCATTGCGCTCTGAACATCATTCCCTACCCTTCAAGGCCTAATTTTCTCATCTCTGAAATTGGAGAGGTGTTAATTCTACTTTTATATCTATGTCTCAGTGCACCTGTGAAGATACGAATCAAATGACATTGTGTTTATAGAGAATCTTAGCATAAATGCCATGGAAGTATATAGGATTGTTAATTTACTGAAGAAATAACAGAACTGTTTTATCGAGCTGCTGAAAGCAGGTCTTACTCAAGGCTCTTGGGGAAGAAGAGCTACTCACTCTGAGTCACTTAAGTTGATGAAAATATATGTGGGGAAACTGATAGAAAAAAGTTCAGGGCCAACTGAGTGGCTCATTTGGTTAAGAGCATGAGCTCTCAGCAACAGGTTCATCATTTCAATTCCCACATGGGCCAGTGAGCTGCGCTCAAGCTGAGCTGCTGCTGAGCTGCCAACAGGTGGCAGAATGGCTCACCTGGTGAGAGCACATGTTCCTTACAAGGTTCAACTCCTGCATGGGATGGTAGGCTATGTCTGCTCGCAACTAAGATTGAACATGGCACCTCGAGCTGAGCTGCCTAAGCTGCCGACAGGGAGCTGGATGGCGACTAAACTTGGAGCTGAACTAGTTGTGCCCTCCACAACTAAGATTGAAGGACAACAACTTGGGTGTTCCCCTTTCCCAATTACCTAATAAAATCTTTAAAAAGAAAAGAAAAGATGCTCAACATCTCTGATAATAAGGGGAAATGCAAATCAAAAGCACAATGAAGGATATGCTTCCAACCATTGGAATGGTTACAATGTATGTTATGGATGTACCAGGTTTTTATTCATCCATTATTCTGTTGATGGATATTTCCATTGTTTCTGCCTCTTGGCTATTGTGAATAATGCTGCAATGAACATGGGTGAGCAAAGAGATATTGGTTTCAATTATTTTGGATATATGCCCAAATATATATTAATATATATTAATTACAAAATATAACTGAGGTTGCTACACATATGGTAATTCTATTCGTAATTTCTTGAGGAATCTCAATACAGTTTTCCATAACAGCTACACCAATTCACATCCCCACAAACAACAGCACACATGTGTTCCAATTTCTCCACATGCTCTCCAATACTTATGATTTGGTCCTAGGGATGGACCCCATCCTCCTTAGAGGTCTCATCATGACTTGGACTGCATTCTGTCTACTTGTCTCTGATACACTAGTGGCCACCTCCAGGGGATAAACAAAGGCATCCACCTTGGCATCCCGGTCTTCAACAGTTATATTATTTTGGTGGCCAATGACACGGCCCACAGTCACTGACCTTCAGAAGTCTCATGGGGCCTTTCATAATTGAATTCCCAGCACCACACGAGGGTATTTTTTTTTTTTAAGATTTTTAATTGAGGGAGTTGGGGGAGAGAACAGCGTTGGGGAATTGGGGAAGGGGAACAGACAAGTTGCTGTCCTTTTGTTCTTCAGTCTAGTTGTGAAGGACGCTGTTTCACTGGCCCATGTTGGTATTGTGATCATTGCGCTCTTCCCTCCTGAGGCAGATTGGTCGCCAGGCTTTGGACAGCTGCTCACGGAGACTCACGGAAGCTCACATTGCCAGCCACTCATGCTGGCTGCCAACCACTCACGGTAGCTTATGGCAGCCCACTGCAGCCTCACTGTAGCCTACACAGTTGCCGGCGACTCACAGCAGCCCAGTTTCAGGTCAAGCTGTTGTTCCCTATCTTAGCTATAGAGGGCAGTGTCACTGGCCCATGTGGAATCCGAACCTGTGGCCCTGCTGCTCACAGCTGGCGCTCCCAAATAAAGTATTAACCAACGCGCCACTTGGCTGTCCCTCGAGGGTATTCTTTTTTTTT
>NW_017733118.1:30028-39286 GCF_001890085.2 Hipposideros armiger | reverse complement strand
GCTGGCCTCGAACCGCTGTTGCTCAGAGCTCAAACTCTTGAGCGAGCTCTTAACCAACTGACCCATTCGGCCGGCCCTTCCTCGAGGGTATTCTTAATTGCACATTTATCAAGAACCTGTTTGACCATTTAGTGTGGCCATTAATTATGGCTGAGGAATCTTTGAATAGCCAGGTGTTACCTTTTAAGAGAAAACTAAGCTCTTCTAATCCTACTGCCTTCATTTAGCCCATTGTGAGGACTTATTCAGTTCATCAACTAGTTTTACCACCCACAGGGCAAACGGCAGAGAACTTGGATATGGAGCCTGCCCATAGAGAGGACTTGGATATGTGAACTCCCCAAAGAGAACTAAGCAGCTTGCTTCAGTTCAGTGGGGAGAGACACAAGGTTCAGATCGTTCATCTCTATGACGGGCAGGCAGCTCCTCAGACTGTTCTGCCACCCGTCTTAGAGGCAGAGGCCTGACATTCTTGACCGTGAGATACCTCCATTTTTAGCACGTGTCACTTTATAATTTTATTGCATAGTTCTGTCTTTATTAGAATGGCCTTTGTATACCATCCAAGTATAATAGATTTTTATGTGCCCATAGAATGTGAGGTCTTTCATCCCAATAACATGCATGTCTAAGAAGTCGCATCTAGCCCTGTCTTTGGGGAGTATTCTAGTCCCAAACACCAGTGGGCATCTCTAGGTGGCTGCATATATTTCTGTCATTAACTCCAGCCTGTGTGTGTTTTAGTTGCAGACACATCCATAGCATTTGAATCAGAGCTGGGGTGCTCCATTGTCCCCTCAGAATACAGACATCTTTAATATTGACTACACAGGTGGTTCAGGATGTTGTAAAGGCTCCCATTCAGTATGGGCAAAGGATGGGCTTGCCCAGCACTCAGCTCTGAGCTAATGATAACAAGTTCTCCATTTATGAATCATGTGCTTTTAATTTACACTTTTAGGTACAGATTATGGCACTTATGCAAATCTCTCTTTCTCACCTTCCTCCTTTGAGTTTTACTGTAACCTTGGTGCTTTTGAAACAACATTGACATAAACCCAAGCTTCACTTTTGGCCTCTTAATATTATCTCCTTCAATATATTATAATATATGCTGCATTGCTATCCAGTAATGTACAAAAGCTTCACCCACCACTGACAAGCCATTTAAAATTTTTAACTAAATTAATTTTGATACAATTTCAAGCACGGAAGTTATAAGCCTAGTACAAGATATCCTGATATATCTTCACTGAGATTCATCAACTATTAATATTTGCTATGTTAACTTTGTTACATCCTTCCCTCTCTTTTACAAAAACAATTGCACACACTTAATGTATACATTTTGATGAATTTGGACATATATATACACCTGTGATACCATCACTCCAACCAAGGTACTGGACATCTGTCATGCTGGGGCTCAGCTCCTGGTAGATGAATGCAGGAGTTGGTGAGTCTGAAAAGGAACAATGGAGCCACAGGTAGAGGATTCATACCACTATATTATATTCTTGATGATGGCTGGTCAAGACACAAGAAGCAAACATCTGTCAATACCCCAACAAGGGGTCTTCCTGCACCAGTCTCGTTGGTGGAAAGGTGAGACACAGAAAGTAGGATCTGCAGGATCTGCGCTAAGGCAGCCTTGGCAGTTAAATGCAAAACAATAGTAGCTAATAGCCAACTGGATACAGCTGGATACAGCACCTTTCCACGTGAGGCCAAGAGCCTGGAAACTGCCCTCCTAGCCCTTTCCCAATGAAATCCATCATCTCAAAAATGTCCTTGTGTTCTTTTGTGTGTTTTTAAATATGAGAACTTTTAAGGAGAGCTACTGTAAATCTCATAGAAGCAGAGTGTCAGGGGCAGGGAAGTCAGGCAGACACAGGGTGGACAAGGGGGAGCAGGGGAAGGCAGGTGGCCCTGGCCTGCACAAGTGGACCAGCAGAAGGCAGTCTGCCATGTCCTGGATAAGGGAGAGGAAGGCAGGGGGAGCGACCCTGGGTTCAACAAGGGGGAGCTCAGGAAGGCAAGTGCAACTGACTGCACATTAGGGAATAGGGGAAGGCCAGCGGACAAGGACTGGACAAGAGGGAGCAAGGGAAGACATGGGGCCATGGTCTGACAAGGGGGAGCAGGGGAAGGGAAGCTGCACTGGGCTGGACAATTGGTAGCAGTGGAAATCACACGGCCATGGGCTGGACCAGGGGGAGAAGGAGAAGGCAAGTGGACATGCGCTGGACAAGTGGATCCAGGAGAAGGCAGGCGGCCACCGGATGGACAAAGGGGACCAGGGGAAGGCAGGCGGCCACCGGCTGGAGAAGGGGGACCAGGGGAAGGCAGGCGGCCACCGGCTGGAGAAGGGGGAGCAGAGGAAGGCAGTCAACCAAGAGCTGGATGCGGGGGGTGGGCTGGTGCCAAGGAGGCAGGCGGCCTCAAACTAGACAAGGGTGGTCAGGGAAGGCAGGCTGCCACGGGCTGGGAAAGGGTAAGCAGGGGAAGGTGAGCCACCCCGGGCTTGACAAGGGGGGACAGGAGAAAGCAGGCGTCCATGGACTGGACGAGCGGGAGTCGTGGAATTCTGGTGGCCATGGGCTGGACCAGGGGGAGCAGGAGAAGGTAGGTGGACATGGGCTGGATAAGGGGGGACAGAAGAAGGCAGGGGCCTTGGGGTGGAAATGTGGTAGCAGGGGAAGACAGGCAGCCTTAGACTGGACAAGTGGGAAGAGGGGAAGTTACGAGCTGGACCCAAAAAAGGAGGAGAATGCAGGGGCCACCGGCTGGGCAAGGGAGTCCAGGGAAAGGCATGCGGCTTCAGGGTGGCAGGGGGACCGGGGGAAGTCAAGCGGCCATAGGCTGGGCGAGCAGAGCAGGGAAAACTGGGGGCTATGGGCTGGAGGAGGCGGAGCAGAGGATGGCAGTTTCCAGGGGCTGGACAACGGGGAGCTGTGAAAAGCATGTGGCCACGGGCTGGACAAGGGGGTGAACGGGAACGTAGGTGGCCACGGGTTGGAGAATGTGGAGAAGGGGAAGGCAGGTGGTCACGGGGTGGACAAGTGACCTTCTAGCACTTCACTAGAAATGGGGAGCAGGGGAAGTGGGCGGCCACGGACTGGACAACGGGTAGCAGGGGAAGGCAGGCAGAAACGAGCTGGCCCAGCAGGAGCAGGAAAAGGCAGGCAGCCACGCGCTGACAAGGGTGAGCTGGGGAAGGCATGCAGACGAAAGCTGGAAAAGGGGAGCAGGGGAAGGACTAGTGAGGACAGGGGAAGGCAGGCGGCGACGGGTTGGACCCAGGGAATGAGGGGGATGCTGCGGGCCAATGGCTGGACAAGGGGGTGCAGGGAAAAGCACGCTGCCTCAAGGGGGTCAACGGGCACCCGGAGAAGTCAGGCAGCCACGGGCTGGACGAGGATAGACGGGGAAGTCTGGTGGCCAAGGGTTAGACAGAGTGCGAGGGAAGGCAGGGTGCCACGGGCTGGAGAAAGAGAAGCAGGGGAAGACAGGCGTCTGCAGGCTGGACAAGTGGGAGCCACAAAAGGCAGGGGACCACGGGCAGGACCAGGGGGACAACAGGAGGGCATGTGACACATGCTGGACAAGGAGTAGCAGGGAAAGCAGGTGGCCATGGGCTGGACCAGGGATTGAATGAGAAAGGCAGCCACGGGTTGGAGAAGGGGGAGCAGGGGAAGGCAGGTGGCCATGCGATAGACAAGAGTGAGCAGGGGAAGGCAGGCGGCCACAAGGTGGAAGGGGGAGCAGGGGAAGGCCACCAACACGGGCTGGACAAGGGGGAGCAGGGGAAGGCAGAGGGCCACGGGTTGGGCAACGGGGAGTAGGGGAATGCACACAGCCACGGGTTGGGCAAGGTATTGCTCGGGAAGACAGGAGGCCATGGGCTTCACAAAAGGGTTGTGGGGGTGCATGGGAGAGGGGCGAGGGAAAGGTGGGTACGTGTGAGCCTGGAATTCTGTAGGAAAAGTGAGGCACGGGTGTCCTGAAGTGAGAGCAGCTGCAAGAATTCTGGACCCAAGCAGGAGCTGCAACAAGGGGCTTTCTAACCGGAGCTGGTTCTCTCCTTCTCCCGTTCATTTGCATCTACCTACCTACCACCATATCAGTAGGGGACCAGCTGGGTTGTTGTCTGTGAGCTGGGTATTTTGGGGTGACGGGTATGGGTGTGGGCAGGGAAGGTCATGTTTGTGTGTTTGTATTCTGGATAGAGTGAGAGATCTCTTGAAACTAAGGTATTCTGTGCAAGGCCTGGCAGGATGAGAGGTCACCAGTCAGCCTGTGGACCTGAAACTCAGGAGACTGAGTCACACGCTGTAGCTAGGATTTGGGCCTTTGAAGAACCAGGCAGGGAGAGGAGTTTGGCTTGGGTCACCCTGGTGAGTCACTCCTCGGCAGTAATGACAGAAGCCTCCTGAGTTCCTAAGAGGGGTACATGTTCACCACGGTCACTTGCCTGTGATGTTTCATTTCCTACTTTTTTTATTTTGTTTTTTCCTCAACTCCCCTGCACCCAGTCAATTCGGTGACAGGGGCAGCAGCCAGTCACAAGGTGGCAGTGTTGTCATACCCATTCTTGGGCGTCTTCTGAACCCGTGCCAGTTCACTTCAAGTCTCACCACCTTTTAGTCTGTGTCAGGTCATCTATTCAAAATGATATTCTCATTTGAGGATGTTTTGGAGCCTCCACTGCACACTCTGGTGTGTGTGTGTGTGTGTGTGTGTGTGTGTGTGTGTGTGTGCGTGCACGCATGCGAACACACATGGGCATGTGGGCGCATTTCTGTCTGATTGTGTTGGGTAGTACCGTCAACTTGATGCGCGTTCATGAATTTCTCATTCAGTAGAGGGCAGAAAAGGACTGCGATGGAAGACCCAGGATCTTTTTCCAAAGACGGAGCGTGATCTTTAGTACAATGGACTCTGGTCCAGTGTTGGGAAGATGAAAGTCTCCATCCGGGGACCCTGTGAACCACTCGGGAGTGTGTCTCTGTACAGGCAGCGGGGAGGAGTTCCATGCACTTCAGCCAGCGCCACCAGTGGGTCTTACCCTTGATTTCCTTTGGGTCTTGAATGCTGCCTCCACACGGAAACATGAGGAGAGGAGGAAATGTTTGAAATGGCCTGGCCTCCCTGTCCAAACCCGGAGGCTTTTCCTCTCTGGCGCCGGGCAGGGTTCTTTTTCAGGTGCACGGTCTGAGGCCTCCCCTTGGAAGGATGGAACCCTTAAACACGTCCCCGCTTCCCCCACCCCCCACTCAGACATGGTACCCGGTGCGATCCACTGGGATGTGCCTGCACTCCTCACCCCACCCCTCCCATTCCTTTTCTTCCACAGCCTGTCTTCTGGCTCGAAGATCCATAATTAAGCAAGCCCTGGTGTGTGTGTGTGTGTGTGTGTGTGTGTGTGTGTGTGTGTGTGTGTGTGTGTTTCAGGTGTATAAAACACTGTAACAGTAAGACATTTCACCCTGTACAAAGTGATAACCACCCTTCCCCAATCTACCGCCGCTCTGACGTCATACTTACGTATTACAATTCCATGGACTCTATTCCCCATGCTGTACTCCATATCCTGTGACTATATATATATATAATTATAGTTGACATACATTGTCATTCATCTCCAGCTTCAGGTGTACAGTGCAGTGGTCAGGCAAAGCCTTGGGTTTTCCTGTGAGGCTCCACGACACTGAGACAGGTGGGCCGCCACCGATGCACCTTTCCTCCTACCCTTCTAGAAGTCCTCCTCTAAATTGCAACTACGGTATAAAATGAAATAAGTAACTTCAGTGTCCTTGAACATTTAGACTATATTTTAAGTAGCTGGAGTTGATGTCGGTCCTACACTGTCACTGTACTTTGGGTAGCAACAGGACATATAGGCATGTCTACTGCAGGAGGTAGTGTGATGGGGTATTGATTATATTCCCTGGCTCTTTGTGTGCTCGAGGGACAGGATTCAGTGGAGAAACAATGTTTAGTGCGGGTATAGGACTGCAAGGTGTTTAGTCGTCTAGGCAGATACACTCCAAGACGTGGAGTTGACCGATCCCACATGGGTAAAGGCCTCGCCTCCCGTTGTGGGAAGGCTTTGACCATCGTGGGTAGAATCGCCTCCCTTTCTCCCTTGTCTTTATCTCTCCATCTCCCGCTGAGGTGCCCCATCCTCCATTTTGGTGCTCTAAGCAATATGTCTGTCCGTTTTCTTGTTATGATCTGTTTGAAAATCTCTCTAGAATGGTTCGGATCAGTGGGATGTGTTCTCCGAGGATCGGGATTCCTTCCGTTTTTTTCCTGGCTTTTTGCTATACGTCCCTTGGAGGGGGAGGGGCGTGGGGGGAGGGCGGGTACATGTGAGCCCAGAATTGCGCCAGGAAGGAGAGGCACAGGTGCCCTGAAACGAGGGCAGCTGCACGGGGACTTGACCCAAGCAGGAGCTGCAGCAAGGGGCTGTCTAACTAGGGCTGGGTCTCTCCTTCTCCCTCTCATGTACATCTACCTACCCAGCACCATATCAGTAGGAGCCCAGCGGGGGTTTTGTCTGTGAGCTAAGTATTTCCTGGTGAGGGGTGTGGGTGTGGGCGGGGAGGATCGTCTCTTTGTGTGGTTGCATTCTGGATAGAGTTAGAGAACTGCTGAAGCCGAGGTATTCCATGCTAGGCGTGGCAGAACGAGAGGTGGCTGGTCAGCCCGTGGACCAGAAACTCGGGAGACTCGGTCGCAAGCCATAGCTCAAACTTGGGCCTTTGAAGAAACAGGCAGGGGAAAAAGTTTGGCTCGGGTCATCCCAGCGAGCCGCTCCTCAGCAGTGACGACAGAAGGTTCCTAAAAGAACCAAGTCGCAGGAGCCAGCCTCCCCAGCGCCCCCAGGCAGGTGGCTGGTGACCAGGGTTTGGTGGGTCCATGAACAATGTGGCGCCACCGCCACCTCCACGCCCACAGCGCACCGGCCCTCTCCTCAGCCAGAGGGGTATACAGGAAGGTGGTCTCAGAGTAAGTCTTCTGTCATCCATGAATTGGAAACAGAAAACTCTCAATAGTCGCAAAGAACTTGTGGTGTTGCCCTGCCTCCAACCAGAGTTATGTGTCTTCGTGTCTGGCGCCATGGAGACACCAGATCAATTGGGGTTGCATGGGCCATGTGCTGGTGGTTGCTCTCAGTTCCCATAACTAAAATTCTAATCGTTCAAGTGAAAAGCCGGCCAAAAATGTAATGTGAAAGTACCCCGGCACCATTAAGAATGTCTGTAAGCCGGCAGCTCTCCACAAAAGCATTTCACTCTACTTGAAGAGAAGCTCCTGGAATTACCATTGCAATAGCTAATGTTTGCAATTGACAACTTTCACAAACTTGAAGGCAATGTCAAACACTTGGCTACCTGACTGCGAGAAAGAGTCAGAANCAAACAGATGTCTGCATGCCTAAGACTAAGAAAGAAAAAGAATGAGTTTTTGTTCCAAGCGGGTTTGCTGTCACACCGTGGGAGAGCAATTACTGTTTGAATCAGGGCACTTGCTTGATTCCCATTGAGAAAATGATGAATATAAATGGAAAAGGTCTAGAAGTTAGGAAAATTTGGGGTGCTTCCTTGTCATGAAAGTGATGTGAGTGGACCCATCCTTGAATAACCTGCTGGAGCAGAGAGGATCCTAACTCTTTCTAGGCATATGAAGGTGTCTTTGCGACCACAACACCAAGCCTCAAGAGCATCTTTAGCATCCTGAGGAAGGATTTGGTCTTCATGCAGTCTGCATGTTCTCAGAAGTTGGGCCTGAAACTACAGATTGTGGTTGTCATACCATATCTACCAGTTTTAGAAATGGGCAAACACAACCTGTGCTTGAAATGCGTTTATAACCAGAAACCCAATTCCACAAGAGAATCGCCCCAACTGCTAGCTTACCTAAGCTGCTTTGGTGATCCTGGGCACACCTGGTTGGGAACACAGCTCTCTCAATAGAAGCAAAGCACGAGTGGTTTGGCCCCTGCCTCCAACAACTGAAGTCAAAGTGTCCGTATCTGGTGACCTGGTGTAGCCAGATGAAGCTGGGTGGATTTGGCCATGTGCTGGTAATTCTTGTCAGATCCTATAACCAAACTTGGAGCCACTCAAGAAAAAAGCTGCTGAAAATGTGATGTCGACTACC
Organism: Hipposideros armiger; assembly: GCF_001890085.2. NCBI lineage: Eukaryota > Metazoa > Chordata > Mammalia > Chiroptera > Hipposideridae > Hipposideros > Hipposideros armiger. The sequence continues at coordinate 31,117 of NW_017733118.1, read as the reverse complement.
CTTATGCCTTAAAGAATGTAGGTAAGTGTTGGGAAAAGCATTTCAGTCTGCTCAAACAGCATTCCTGGACTTGCACTGCAACGCCTAACATTTGCAAGTGACTGCTTCTAGACAGAAGAGCTTGAATGCAACAGCAAACGCTTTGCAGCCTAAGAGAAGAAGAAGAATGAGTTTTCATTTAGAGTGGCTTTGCAAATTCAAACACATGTCTGCCTGTATAAGAGAAGGAGGAAGCATGCATTTTCGTTTGAAGCATGCTTGCTATGTCAAACATATGTCCTTCTAAGGAAAGGAGAGAAAAGTCTGAGTTATAGTTCCCAGCGGGTTTGATGACACCTTGGCAGAGAAACATGACCGCTGCATTCTGGCATTCACTTGAGTCCATTGATGAAATTTTCATTTCTATGGAAGACTCAGGACTCTGAATAAGTTGGGGTGCTCCTCAGACATCAAAGCAATATGAGTGCATCCAGGTTTGCCCAACTTGGTGGGGCGCAATGAAACCCCAATCTTTCCAGGCAAGGATGGTGTCTGCGGCTGCTTGTCCAAGTCTCAGGAGAGGCCCGCAGCATCCTGCTGAAGGATTGGGTCTTCTTGCTGTTTGCATGACCTCAGAATTGCCTACACCCACAGATATGGTTGTGGTACCGCATCTATCTGTGTGAGAGATGAGCAACACCACAAAGTGCTTGGAAAGTGTTTACATTCAGTGAACAAATTCCACATCAGGGGAACACCACTCCCACAAAATCTAGCCTGTGTTGGTTATCCTGGGCACAGCTGGTTAGAAACAGAAAACTCTCAGTAGTTGCAAAGCACTAGTGGTATTGCCCCTGCTTCCAACCAGTGATATCAGTGTCATCGTGTCTGGCACCTTGGTGAAACCTGATCAAGTGGGGTTGCATGAGCCGTGTGCTGGTGGTTGCTGTCCATTTCCATAACTAACATTCTAATCATTCAAGAGAAAAGCCTGCAGAAAGGTGATATAAAATTACTGCACCATTAAGAATGCCTGTAAGCCGGCAGCTCTTCACAAAAGCATTTCACTCTACTTGAAAAGATGCTCCTGGAATTACCATTGCAACAGCT
>NW_017733118.1:21455-27413 GCF_001890085.2 Hipposideros armiger | reverse complement strand
AATTCCTCTCAGTTTCCATACTAGCATTATAGCCGTTTAAGAGAAAAGCCTACCGAACACATGATGTAAAACTACCCCTGCACCATTAAGAATGCAGTTAAGCTTGTAGCTCTTCAGAAAAGCATTTCACTCTTCTTGAAAAAACACTCCTAGAATTACCACTGCAATGCCTAACGTTTGCAAGTGACAGCTTTCACAAACTTAAAAACCAGGTCAAGCACTGTGTTGTCTAATTATGAGAAGGAGGAAGAAGGACTGTATTTTAAAGCAGGTTTGCAACGTCAAACAGATGTCTGGATGACTAAGATTAAGAAAAAGAATGACTTTTCATTCTAAGTGGGTTTGCTGTCACTCTGGGAGAGAGCAATTACTGCTTGCATTAGGGCACTCTCTTGAGTCCCATAGAAAATATGATCACTTTGTATGGAAGAGGTCTAGAAGTTAGGAAAATTTGGGTGCCCCTCTGTCATCAAGGTAATGTGAGTGGACCCATGCTTGCCCAACCAGCTGGAGCAGAGAGGAACCCCAGTCCTTCTAGGCACATGAAGGTGTCCATGCGGCTGCTACACCAAGCCTCAGGAGTCATCTTTCATATCTGAGAAAAGATTCAGTCTTGATGCTGTCTGCAAGTCCTCAGAAGTGGGGCCTGGGACAACAGGTTATGGTTGTGATACCCTATCTGCCAGTTTGAAAATGGGCAAACATGCTTATAATCAGGAACCCAAGTTCCACAGGAATGACCCCAACTGCTACCTTACCTAGGCTGTATTGGTGATCCTGGGCACACCTGATTGGGAACAAGGCTCTCTAAATAGATACAAAGAATGACTAGTGTTGCCCCTGCCTCCAACAACTGAAGTCAATGTCTCCGTGTGTGGTGACCTAGTGCAACCACACCAAGTGGTTAGGCTTCAACTATGTACTGGTAATTCTTGTGTGGCCCATAACTAACATTAGAATCATTCAAGAGAAAAGCCTGCTGAAAATGTGTTTAAGACTACCTCTACACTGCAAAGAATGTAGGTAAATGTGTAGTGGTTGAGAAAAGCATTTCCGTCTGCTCAAACAGGCTTTTCTGGTATTAGCACTGTAATGCCTAATGTTTGCAAGTGACTGCACTGAAGACACACAAACTTGAAGCAATGGCAAACACTTCCTGTCTAAGAGAAGAAGGAAGAATGAGTTTTCATTTAGAGTGGCTTTTCAATATCAAACACATGTCTGCCTAACTAAGAGAAGAAGGAAGTGTGTGTTTGCATGTAATGTGGGTTTGCAATGTCAATCACATGTCTGCCTAACAAAGAGAAGGGATAAGAATGAGTTTCTGTTCCAGCGGGTTTGCTGACACTTTGGTAGAGACATTACAGCTTGCATTGGGGCACTCACTTGAGTCCATTGATGAAATTTTCATTTGTAGGGAAGACTTAGGAGTCTGAAAAGTTGGGGTGCTCCTCTGCCATCAAAGCAATGCGAGTGTATTCATGCTTGCCCAACATAGTGGGGCACTACAAAACCCCAATCTTCCTAGGCAATTGGATGTGTCTGCGGCACATTCTCCAAGTCTCAGGAGAGGCCTTTAGTATCCTTTTGAGGATTGGGTCTTAATGCTGTCTGCCTGAGCTCAGAATTGCCCATGTCCACAGATATGTTTGTGATATCACATTTATCAGTGTCAGAATGGGGCAATCCCCAGAAGGTGCTTGGAATGTGTTTACATTCAGGGAACAAGTTCCACAAGGAGTGGACCACCAGTGCCACCTTACCTAGCCTTTGTTGGTTACCCTGGGCACTCCTGGTTGGAAACAGAGCCCTCTCAATAGACACATAGCACTAGGGGTGTGGCCCCTGCTTCCAACAACTGAAATCAATGTCTCATGTCTGGTGACCTGGTGCCAATAGATGAAATCTGTTGGCATGGACCCTGTTCTGGTCATTGTTCTCAGTTCCAATAACTATCATTATAACTGTTCAACAAAAAACCCTCCGAAAATATGATGTAAAATTACCCTGCACCATAAAGAATCCCAGTAAACGTGTAGCTCTTCACAAAAGCATTTCACTCTACTGGAACAGATGCCCCTCAAATTACCATTACAATGCCTAATGTTTGCAAGTGACAGCTTTCACAAACTTGAAGGCAATGTTGGTGATTATGTGATGTTCCATTGGCAGCTCTAACTCATACCATAAAGCTAATAGTTGTAGTTTTCATAATGTATAAGGTGTGAACAAAAAATACAGTGAATGTTTAAAAAAAGTATTGCAGTAAAAGAAACATTGTCATTCATCTTCATCAAAATACTCCCCCTCACTTCAAACACACTTATCACTTCATTCTTGCCACTTTCTGAAGCAGCTCTGCAGGTCCTCTTTCTTGTCTATAGTTGCACTGTCGTGGCATCTTCGATGTCCTGAATCATTTGGGGAAGAGCCAGAAGTTGCACAAAGCCAAATTCAGGAATAAGGTGGATGAGGACACACCATAATGTTTTTATTTGACAGAAATTGCCATATACCAGAAGCAGTGTGTATAATGGAACATTGTCATGATGAAGGATGATTTACAGCACACTTTAAAATACACCTTATCTCAACTGTAGCTCATACCCAACTGACTGCACCAAACAAGTTGAAACTTGTCACACATTATTACTAAGGTTCAATGCCCCACTTCCTGTATTGAAGATCCCTGCCATTCTGCTGGATGGCACTCAGCAGCAACAGCCACCGTCTTTTTTTTTTTTTTAATCATAATGGAAAGACTCTATGTCACACATTGCTTCTGGTATGGCAATTTCTGTCAGATAAAAGCATTATGGTACATCCTCATCCACCTTATGCATGGGATCTGACACTGTGCAACTTCTGGCTTTTCTCCCAAGTCAAAATGACTATGAAACATAAACGTTTTGAATCTATTCAAGACATCAAGGCAGCCAGATAGCCCAACTAAAGACACTCACGAAAGAAGATTTCCAGAACTGCTTCAGAAAGTAGCAAGAACGATGGGATAAGTGCGTTCAAAGTGATAGGAAGTATCTTGAGGGGGATTAAGGCAATGTGTCTTTTACTGTAATAATTTTTTAAAATTTAAACATGCTCCATAATATTTGATCTCACTTCGTATGCTTCTCTCAAGGGTATCGTGAAATACTTGAACACTTTTTTAATGCGCTCCAGTTCATCTTCTATTTTCTGTCCTGTGCTGAAATAAGGAGTAAGTCTAGAAACTCTCTCCTTGCAAATATATCCCTATGACACTACTAAACAAATCTGCATAGCAAGCTTCATGCTAATAGCTTTCAGTTATGCTTGCCTAATAACACCCAAGCTCTTACAAATTTATTATCAGCTTTCTCTGCTTCCTTCTTATTATTATGTTGTCNGTTTTTGTTCCAAGCGGGTTTGCTGTCACACCGTGGGAGAGCAATTACTGCTTGAATCAGGGCACTCGCTTGATTCTCATTGAAAAAATGATGAATATGTATGGAAGAGATGTAAAAGTTAGGAAAATTCGGGGTGTTCCTCTGTCATCAAATTTATGTGAGCAGACCCATGCTTGCCCAACCTGCTGGAGCAGGGAGGATCTTTGCAGCCATGACACCAAGCCTCAGAAGCATCTTTGGCATCTTGAGGAAGGATTCGGTCTTCATGCTGTCTGCACATCCTCAGAAGTGGTGCCTGGGACTACAGATTATGGTTGTCATACCATATCAACCAGTTTGAGAAATGGGCAAACACAACCATGTGCTTGAAATGTGTTTATAATCAGAAACCCAATCACAAGAGGATCGCCCCAACTGCTAGCTTACCTAAGCTGCTTTGGTGATCCTGGGCACACCTGGTTGGAAAAACAGCTCTCTGAATAGAAGCAAAGCCTGAGGGATGTGGCCCCACCTCCAACAACTGAAGCCAATGTGGTAATTCTTGTCAGTTTCCATCACTAACATTAGAAACATTCAAGAAAAAAGCATGCTAAAATTTGATGTAAGACATCCCTGCACTTCAAAGAATGTAGTTAAGAGCCTAGAGGTTTAGAAAATCATTTGTCTGCTCTAACAGGCTTTCCTGGAAATAGCACTTCAATGTCTAACATTTGCAAGTGACTGCATTCCAGATGTACAAACTTGAAAGCAATGGCAAACACTTTCTGCTTAAGGGAAGGAGGAAAAATGAGTTTTTGTTTAAAGTGGCTTTGCAATGTCAAATACATGTCGGCCTAACTAACATAAGGAGGATACATTTTCATTTGTAGCATGCTTGCTATGTCATACACATATCCACAATGAAGGGAAGAGAAAAGAATGGCTGTTTTTTCCTAGCATGTTTGCTCACACTTCGATAGAGAGACATTAGGCTTGCATAGGGCACTCGTGTGAATCCATTGATGAAATTTTAATTTCTATGGAAGACTTTAGGGTCTTAAAAAGTCAGGGTGCTATTCTACCATCAAAGCATAGTGAGTGGATCCATGTTTACCAACATGCTGGGGAACTAGGAAACCCCAATATTGAACGTTTCTGCGGTCCCTTGTCCAAGTCTAGGCAGAGGTTCATGGCACCCTGCTTAAGGATTGGGTCTTAACGCTGTCTGCATGGCCTCAGAATTGCCCATGCCCACAGATATGGTTGTGAGACTGCATCTCCCAGTATGAGAAATGAGCAAACCCCACAAGGTGCTTGGAAAGTGTTTACATTCTGTGAACAAGTTCCACAATAAGGGAACACCACTGCCATCAAATCGAACCTGTGTTGGTTATCCTGGGCACAGCTGGTTGGAAATAGAGCACTCTCGATAGATGCAAAGCACTAGTGGTATTGCCCATGCCTCTAACCAGTGATATCAATGTCTTTGTGTCTGGTGATGTGGTGACGTCAGATCAAGTGGGGTTGCACGGGCCTATGTGGGTAATTCCTCTCAGTTCCCATAACTAACAACCTAATCATTCAAGAGAAAAGATTCTCAAAAACATGATGTAAAAGTACCTTTGCACCGTTAATAATGCCTGTAAGCCTGTAGCTCTTCACAAAAACATTTCACTCTACTCGAAAAGATGCTCCTGGAATTACCACTGCAATGCCTAGTGGTATATGTTTACAAGTGACTGCATTCAAGACAGATGAACTTGAAAGCAGTGGCTAACACTTGGCCACCTAAGAGAAGGAGGAAGAATAAGCTTTCATTTCGAGCGGCTTTTCAATGTCAAATACATGTCCGCCTAATGAAGAGAAGGGAAAAGAATGAGTTTTCATTCCAAGCGGGTTTGTGGACACTTGGGTAGAGAGACATTATAGCTTCCATTAGGGCACTCGCTTGAGTCCATTGATTAAATTTTCATTTGTATGGAATACTTACTAGTCTGAAATTTTCAGGGTGCAGCTCTGTCATCAAAGCAATGTGAGTAGATTCATGTTTGCTCAACATGATGTGGCAGTACAAAACCCCAATTTTTCTAGGCACTTGAAGGTGTCTGTGGCACCTTCTCCAAGAATTGGGCGGGATAGGCTCTTGGCATCCTGCTGAAGGTTGGATCTGAATGCTGTGTTCCTGACCTCAGAATTTCTCACTCCCACAGATATGTTTGTGATACCACATCTACCAGTGTCAGAAATGGGCAAACCCCACAATGTGCTTGGAAAGTGTTCACATTGAGGGAACAAGTTACACAGTAGGGAAGCACCACTGACACAAAATCTAGCCTGTGTTGGTTATCCTGGACACAGCTGGTTGGAAATAGAGCACTCTCAATAGACGCAAAGCACTAATGGTGTGGCCCATGCCTCCAAAAACTAAAGTCGATGTCTCTGTGTATGGCTATCTGGTGCCAACAGATCAAGTGGTGTGGCATGGGCCCTGTGCTGGTAATTCCTCTCAGTTTCCATACTAGCATTATAGCCGTTTAAGAGAAAAGCCTACCGAACACATGATGTAAAACTACCCCTGCACCATTAAGAATGC
>NW_017733118.1:12166-18025 GCF_001890085.2 Hipposideros armiger | reverse complement strand
TTTTTTTTTTTTTTTTTTTTTTTTTTTTTTTTTTTTAGTAAATGCTTTGAATTCAACGTGCAACTTGACAGGTAACTTAAAAGAAACACTCGCAAAAAATTCTTTTCTTAACAAGGTCAATATTGTTCCCATTATTGTTTATAATAGCTTTGCTCTTCCTCTAAATTTTATTTTTCTTTCTTAAAATATATGATGAGGTTGTATTTTGGTGTTTTGGAATAAATTATAACTGGTAGTAGTACTTAGCTGCACATTTAATCTAGGCTGGGTATTTTGTTTTTCTCAAGTATATCTTTTACAGTACTGAAAATCATTCTTTGGTGAAGTAAGAAGATAGAGCACACATGGCTACTTAAGTAGATATTGATGGAATAATTGAGTACTTAATATCTTTATTTTGGCTAAAACTAGCAGCTTGAATTTTTGCTTGGTTTTTGTTTTCCCTGTTTAGACCATTTCCTGAACACACCTCCGATTTTTCACCATTTGTAACAGAATCTCAGTGACTTCATCCAGACTCTTCCCAGTCTCTATATATTCCTGAAAAGAATCATCCCAGTTCATGTGAATAGTCCGTGTGTCTTCTCTTGACCTCCACGTATCTTCCTGTTTTTAATGCATAGCTATTAAAATGCATATTTAATATGTGCTTTGAGGCATATGAAATAGAATTTTAAAATGCAATAATCCATTATCAAAAGAAAAAGGTTTTGTTTAGTGTATCCCTGCAGATAATGACAGCATTCCCTCTTTATCTCTTTCAGCCCAAGCATGACTTCTTTGTGAAGTTCCCCTATGTTTGGTTATTACAGCAGTCTATTAATGAAAGCCTGAGAATGGACAGCATTTCTTCTATTAACCATTTATTAAGTAAACAAGCTAATTAATGACTATTTTTTTCTAATATGTAGCAGTTTTATGTATTTAGCAGTATTATTTCTGGAATAGATGTGTCTTTTTCAAAGTCACCTTTTTTCCCCATGAACACAAGATTTCTTCCTAATTGTATGCTTGTAAGCTACAATTGCTTCAAAAGGTGTTTCTGAAGACACCCCTAAAATTGCTCCACACCAAGAGCCAAGTGACAGGAAAACCACAATATCATCAAGAATGTGAGCAGCCAGCTCCCACATCAAGCACCCAATTAGCTTATATTGTTTGGCTAAATCTACTCTGCAGCCAATGCAGTCATCTCCATTGCTTTGATTTCAGAAGCCTTAGAAATACCTGGGAGTTATTTGAATGTGGCAGTATTACAACTACAAGAAGATAAGCAAGAATTTCAGTCAGTCAGCAAACTGTAGAGTTTGATAGCAAAACAGCAAGGCTGTATCAAATTTCCTTCACATTACTATTTTGAATAGCTAAGCACATCAACCAGTATTTTACTCAGCACTTCCCTTTATCAATAAAAATGAGCATTCACAAAGAGTCAATATCTAAAGCACATTGACAACTACTATTTTATGATTTTCTCAAGCTAAGTGTTACAAAGAAAACCTGGCTACTCTACTTTCGAAAGGCACCGTTGGAAGCCTGCAACCAAACTGATACCACTTTTTCATATAAGAAGAATAATAAGTTCTTGGGACACCTTCAAAATATGGTTAGATTCTTTCCCTAGAGTAGAGTTACTGTGGGATCAAGTGACTGAAACGGCAAGGAGAGGAAATAAAATGATGGCTCAGCAGGCAAAGCTTGGTGCTGCTGTCCTGGCCTGCCTCTCTGACCATAGCAAGGTCATGAAATTCAATGTGAGCCCAAGTGGTTCTTCAGCAGCAGATATGAACAGGCATGATCCTGGCATCTGCTGGTATTTGCCTAACAGCTGCGTGTTCTTCTGCCAACGCTGCCTGGTTCTGTTCTACAGAGGAAGGCTGGTCCTGCAATTTCCTACTGAATCATGAGGTCAAGCAAGAATTTCACTGATGTCTTTAAATAGTCTTGGCTCCAGCAAACTCACGTGGGTGAGGATACTGGAGTGTGCCTGCGTGTGCCTGGCAGGGAGAGGCAAGTCCTTGGTTGGAGGGGGAATTTAGAGGGGACTTCAGCTGCCTCCCAGTGACAATAGGAAGATCTGTTAGCAGTGTTTCGACAGAAAAGCTCATGCACAAATGTGCTATGGAGCTATGTCTGATGATAACAGCAGGAATTGACTTCCTTCTTTTATGGGTGGGAAATTGACTTTGAATTCTGTTGGGAAAATTACCAGTCTTTTGAATAAATTATATGTACCCACTTTGAGCAGCTCTTAGAAGTAAGATGGCAGCTCCATACTAAAACTGCCTAAACTCAGAACCTGAAAATGAGCTACCCACTGCTTCAGCGGTTTGCTGCTCTTTCCCAAACAGGTTGAAGGTGGGAGGAGAGGGGGAGGATGAGGGTGGAATTAGGGTGAGATGGCTGTGGTGAATTACAGGTTTGACTGATCCCTCCCGATTGTGGTCTTTAGTTACTGTTCTTTGCTTACTGAGACTTTGGGGCTTCATCTTGTCTGTACTTCCCAGGATGTTATTGTTGCTCCAGCCCATTGTTTACATTTCTCTTGAGCTGGCACCATGACTTGCTGCACATTGTAGGAACCCATGTGGGTTTCTGTCCCTCTCAGCAAACTGTGAGCTCCTTGGTGGAAGGAGCAGGGCTTTACTCCACTGTAGCTCCCAGCTCAGTAAAGTAAAGAGAAGGTGCTAACAAATATAAGTTAAACTGAATTAAGCTAAGGGTATTAAGAAGTTAGACAAGCCTTGGCAGCAACTCCAAATCCTGTCTTGATATTGTTAACTATATCATGTAGACAGAAGTGCCAATGATCTGAAGGTACTATACTTTCTTCACTGCCACCTTTTCATCCTAATTCTTTAATTTTCAATAAATAGTAATGTCTTAGGGGCTCTTAGCTGCTGTGACAACAGTAATATCCAATAAACTCTGAAGTTGCTCATCCTGATGTTGCATTTAACTAACAGCTATGTACTTTTACAATTAAAAAACAAAACAAAACAGTATTTTTACAGAGCTTTTTGTCCAAACAACTTTTAAATGTCACTAAACTCATTTTCTAAATGTCCATATGTGAAACCAAGTGGCAAATATTACCCTCCTCTGAATGTTAAAAGAATAATTACTTTTTTATGTGGCCGGTCTATGCCTTATCTCCTCTTTCCTGCATTTTGGCACTTCACCAATTTATTAGCTCACCTCTGAGAGGGCAAATCTAGTAAGGATGGGGAAGTGAACTTAGAAAAGGATGACAACCATTGGCTGGCATCTTTAAAAAAGCTCAGAGACACGACTATGGGTACAAGACGATTGGGAAAGAAGGTTGAAACTGCATGTTAACATTGGTTTGCATTTATTATCTGAAGCCATCATGCTGTTCCAGTCACTCACTACCAGACATAAACACGAGCAGCTTGATTATTACTCTACAATCCTTTTAGAGATACATTTCCTATGATTCTTCCCCCCCAGAACTCAAAGGAAAAGCTCTGCCTGTTTTGGTCACTTCCAGGAGAGCAAGGTTCCAGCTTGCTCTTTGGTTTCAAGTAATGCTTGGTCACGGCAGACGTAAGAGCATGTCTTGCTGTTGCCACCTTGCTGCAGGTTGCCAATTCAAGGGTTGAAACCAGATGGTGTCAATGCCTTATACCCTACTTGGCACACAGCACATACATAGCAAATATTTGACTTTTGAATTCCATTGAATCAGAACTGCCAACCACTATCCCAAAGGCTGAATCCCAGGGCTTCTCAGGAGAATCAGAGAAATTATTTGTCTTCTGAGAAAACCAAACACCTGTTTCAATTTACCTTTACAAGGAGATGAACAAGATATTATGGGGGTTATTGGGAATATGCAGACTTAATAAAAGCAAACACTTGTCTAGGATGGTGTTCAACAATGATTCATAAATATCAGCACAAGCCTTGAACCACAGTAAGAGGAGAAACCTGAGACTAGAGAAGTACCCAGTTGACAGACTCAGTGAGCGGGATACTGCTCCTGTCTCCAGTGGTGACATCAGTTGTGTTTTTTGTCCTTCAGGTAGCTGACGAGCATCTCCAGGCCCCCCTCCACCAGCTCTGGCAGGGGCTTGGATAAAGGGTTATGGGAAATGTGGAGTCCTTTGTCCATGGGATTCCAAGCAATCCTCGTCAGTCGACACAGCAGGTGGAGTTCGTCCGGGAGGGTCTGGATGTCATTGTTGTTCAAGTTTAGGAGCTCCAGGCTGGTGAGGAGGCAGAGCGACCGTGGGAAGGAGTGGATGTTGTTACTCTCGGCGATGAAGATCTGCAGGCTGCTCAGGCACTGGATGCTCTCGGCGATGTTCTCCAGGCGGTTGGAGCCCACGTGCAAGAAATCCAGCTCCTTCAGTGCAAACACGCAGATAGGGATGTGAGCGAAACAGTTGTTGCTGAGGTTCAGCTTCTTCACTCTGGAGAGGTCGGCGAAGCTGGCAGGCAACTGGCAGAGGCTGTTATGCGACAGGCTCAGGACTTCCAGGTTCCTGCAGGCGCTCAGCTCGGCTGGCACCTCGGTCAGGCAGTTCATGTTGACGAACAGCACTTTCAGGCCCTTCAAGAGGCTGATTTCTCTGGGCAGGCTCTTCAGGTGGTTCCCACACAAGTTCAAAACCACCAGCCGGGTCAGCCTCCCCACCTCAGGAGGCAGAACCTTGAGCTGGTTGTGAGACAGGTTGAGTTTCTGGACCTCAGACAAGCCCCACAGAAAGTCAGGGATGTCTGTCATTCCCTTGGTGACCAGGCTGAAGCTGATGTGGCTCATGCCCCGCTTCAGCAGGGACCGTGGGTCCTTTCCTGAGAGCAGGGCATCGTCCCATGGGGACAATTTCTGCCTCCTCCACAGGAGCACCACCCCCTGGGGACCCTTGTCCTTGGAGCCGGCATTTGAGTGCTTGGCCCCCATTTACCTTCCTTTTCACACTTTCTCACCTGTCTCCCGAAGGCTGGGATTGTGTCCTACACCAGCTGCTAAGATCCTAGTTGTCACAGGCAGGGAGCGCAGGTGGAGTTGAGAACAGGATGGTGCCCAGGAAGTACAGTGCGAAGGAAGCTCACAGAGGGTCTAGGTTAGGTCCTGCAGGTGTCCAAGACACCTTGATGAGGCCGTAGGACAGCCAGGCCCATTCCCGAGGGCGAGGTTAGGTGGTTTCTCTCTGAGCAGTTGGGTTGTAATGCTATACTTGTCCCTGAGCCTGTGGAACAGAACAGTTCAAAACCCTCTGAATGCCACAGGCAGCTGTCACTGTCATTCTGCCTGGGCTTATCAGCCTGGTGTGTGCAAACAGGTCACAGGGAGGCTGCGTCTAACTCCCTCCTCTCAGCTTTTCTTGGACACCACAGCTGAGCAGGGTGATTAACACACCCACCTCCAAAAAGAAGCAAAGGGGGAAAATAAAGCAGGCCACACAAGTGCCAGTCTGTCTATGTGGTCACTGAAACTCATCCAGACTTCAGAGTGAAACTGAGCTAAATGTTAGTAGCAGAGTTTTGCTTCCAAAGCTAAGGATCGTCAGACGATATCATATGCACCCGTTTCAAAGTCTGGTGAATTGTGTGGTTGTAAAAAAATAGCAGAAGTAGCCTGGATATTTGGAATTCTCCAGGGCAAAGGTTTTTACATAGTGCTTGTCAGAGGTGATTCAGTGAGTAGAGAGTGAAGGGGCAGGGGATCTGGAACCCCACTTCCATGTCAACCAGAGAAGCTCTGGGATCATCTTTTCACAGTGCACTTTAAATGTTTGAACAGCCGCTTGAGTGGCTGCATTAGTAAGATAAGCACAGGATGCCTGCAGTCCTGAAAAAGTACTTCAGAGAGACCTCTCTGGGTATACACCT
>NW_017733118.1:8010-12045 GCF_001890085.2 Hipposideros armiger | reverse complement strand
TCCACCCACTCACCCTTTCTTGAATCAGAAAAATAAAATAAAAAATAAAACTTTTACCCTAAGTAAGTATAGTTAATTGGTGTTATGAGCTGTGCCCCCACCCACCCCACCCCACACCCAAAATTTCAAATGTTGAAGTCCTACCCCCAATACCTCAGAATGTGATTCTTTGGAGACAGAGCCACATGACACAGGGAGAAGACTGCCATCTGCAAGCCAAGGTGAGAGGCCTCAGCAGCAACCGATCCTACTGACACCTTGATCTTGGGGCTTGTAGCCTCCAGGATTATGAGAAAATACATTTCTGTCGTTTAAAGCTCCCAGTCTGTGATGCTTTTTTCCCGGCAGCCCTGGAAAACTGATAGGGTTGAAAAGGAGGCAGCTACATTGCATAGGTGAAAAATTATAAAAATAGGCAGTAATTAAGGGGAGAAGTGATAGTTATATATTAATGACCCAGGTTCTGAGGAAAGGGTTTGCAGTCTATATCAAGGGCTAGGTTGGCCAGGAAGCATGTGGCTTTTGCTGGCATTAGCCCATGTACACAGCCCCAGCACAGCAGTTGTATGTCTTGGAGAGATATGCTGCTCCTATGACCATGGTCTCAGAGCTGTAACCACCAAGCCAGGAGCTCGAGCTGGGCCCTAACTGGGTGCCGCCTGGGCAATCTGCAGGCCCCTCCATAGACTGGCCAGCGTCTGGGCAGAAGCAGGCCATTTCTCACTCCACTTGGAATTTGAAAGAGATCTGACCTCTTTTGATTGAGTGAGACCCTGGGATTCTGGCACAAAGTTGAAGACTTTGGACTTTTTAAAATGGGACACTTGAATGTTCTAGCTATTAATTGTGGAGGGAGAGTAATGTGGCTAAATTTATACTCTAAGTGTTTGGGCAAACCATGCCTTATATATGTAACTTGCATATAACAGTAGGGTTATGCTATTTCAAAATAAGTTAGCTATGGTTCTTCTTGCCTTCTTTTTCTTCCACAAGCATGAGAAATTATGCTAGAGTTCCTGAAACGTGGCAAATAGCTGGAGCTGGGGTGGTTTGAGCAAGGATCAACAGCTTTCTTCTTTGTGGCAATTCTCTTTCCCCTTAACACATTTTTTTTCAATAAAAACGTTTTGAGCATTTATTAATAGCCAACATTTATTAAATGTTTACTATGTGAAAAGCACTGCACTAGGCACTTTACATGCAGAATAGAGGTATTAAAATTATCTCTCTTTTACAGATGAAGATAGAGGTCAAGTCACTTATGCAAGATCAAGTCCAAGTTCAAGCATCTAGTCAGTAACAGAACCAGGATTCAAGCCCAGTTAGTCAGGCTCCACAGCCTAGGCTGGAACCATAGAAGACTCTGGGCTTGAGCCCTGTAGAAAGATGGAATAATTATGGTTCGGTTATGTTTTTGTTTTGTTTTTTTCTTTTTTTTCAAGTTGCTAAGGGGTGGGGCTGAAGAGAACACATGAGAGAAATAACTACATAATCACATGCAAAGAAATAACTACATAATTAACACTTAACCCTGCTTGCTCTACCCCATCACAACTAGGAAAAGCAAAAGTTGAAATACCATTCCATAAGACTTTGATGTAATAGATTTAATCCCCTCCAAAAATAGTTCAGCTCTCTATCGAGGTTCTCATATGACAAATGGACCAGCTGTGTGAATAGCTGACTTTGTTTTTTCTAAGGTTTTGAAATGTATTTACTGCCCACTTAGTTTGCCATGGTTATGCAGTCAGAGCATGGGTCACCTTGAGGATGTTCATGGTCTCTCAGGCCCTCTCCTTGTCTATGAAACGGGGCTTTCAGGGGGACGATTTCCCAGAGCCCCTTCCCACTCTGCAAGTTGGATTCTCACTACACATGAGACCACTGTAGGGAAGTGAAAGTCATATTTAACCTCTTTTCTGATGAAAGCATGCAAAATCCAAGGCAGTTTTTATTTTGCTTACATTAATATTGGTCCCTGGGGAAAAATGTAACATGGAATGCTGCTGGCTTTAGGATTCACTATGGAGACCACATATCTGATTTTTGCCAAAAGAAACTTTTCAAAGCTTGCTGAGTAGATTTCAGTTTGGAATAAGTCTTAGAAGGAAGCATTGTTAGACAAGGTTTTGAAATTCCAGGGCATGGTAAGTAATGTGGCTGTCTTTAAAACCTAAGGAAGTTGTATGATAATTGAAATGTATTTAGTATATTCTATGTATTTGCTACATTTTTGTGTATTCTAATTGATGATTGTTCTAACATATAAAAATCGACATTTATTGTTTCTTTAATTCTAAATAAAATAAAAGTGAAATGATGAGAGTAGGTTATGAAAATTACTCCTGAATTCACTCTAATGGAATATCTATTGAAAACAATTTTTTAAATTCTCACTGGCTTTTCAGTTTATGTCTACACATTATGTCTGTTAATTTTGGAAGAAAGCAATGTGTATGTTTAAATAGTTTGTTAAAATAACCATTTTCCTGACTTAAATTTTTAAAAATAGAAAATACAAAAAGATATGAAGAGAGAATCCAATTAACAGTTTGCATATAAATCTAGATCTTTTTTCTATGCATATCTACTTCAATGTATTTTGTTTTACAAAAAAAAATATGTATGTTTTAATCTGTCTTAGTACAGTTTCCTCAAAAGCAGAGATTGAGGCAGAAGCTATGAGTGTAATATTTTATCAAGGAATATACTCCAGGCAAACAAAAGTAAGGCAGGGTCTGGGAAGTCAGACAAGCAGGGAGAGGATGATCTGCACATCCTGAGCTGGCCACATCTTCGCATCAAGCACAGCTTCTTGCTAGGTTTCACAATCATCTGCAGAGAGGCTGTATTAAACAACTTTGTCTCAGAACAGCCCATGGTTAAGCATTTGTAAAATGCACGTAATGACAAAATTCAAAGTATACAACAAAATTCCCTAATTTATGGGCACTGATGGAATAGTACGGTGATGACACATGGTAAAGCCTCAATAAATGATAGCTGTTATATAAATGGTAGCTATTATACGATTATACACATATACTCTCTGCTCCCCTACCCCCCACACACATGTCCCTGGACTCATTTACTGAACATTCTCCATTCATTTGATCTTATTTTGTCCTTATTCATGAACTTTACACTCTCTTCAGGGCCAATCAATGCTGTAACTGTGAAGCATCTCACATTTATCTTTCACTTACCTTACATTTACAGAGTACTTACTCGGTGTCAAGAGCTGTTTTAGATGTTGTTATATAGTCTATCTTATTTTCATAAGACTTGTGTGGTCGATATTTTTAACTTCATGTTATGTATGATGAAGCTGATCATCTACGGTTTGTTTTTTTTAAGATTTTTATTGGAGAATTGGGGGATGGGAACAGTGCTGGGGAATTGGGGGAAGGGGAACAGACTTTTGTTCTTCAGTCTAGTTATGGAGGACGTTGCTTCACTGACCCAAGTTGGCACCATCATTGTGCTCTTCCCGGGAGAGGCAGATCAGTCGCCGGCTTCTGGACGGCCGCTCACTGTGGCTGCTGGCCAATCATGCTGGCTGCTGGCTACACACGGTAGCCCATGGCAACCCACTGTCACAGGGGTTGCAGCCTACGCCATTGCCAGTGACTCCCAGCAGCCCAGCTCCAGGTTGAGCTGTTGTTCAGCATCTTAGCTGTGGAAGGCAGTGTCACTGGCCCTCATATGTGGGATCCGAACCGGGGCCCTCTGGCATCCCAAGCCAGCTCTTAACCAACGTGCCACCCGGCTGGCCCGGGAAGCAAGTTAAGATGCCTCTATACTTAAAAACACATACATAAATTATTGCAATCATATAAAAATTATACATTCACATGGGCAAGAATTAAAAGAAAGCAGGGAAGAATAGAAACTGACTTGAGGGGTGTCAAGTATATGGATGAAGATTTTTCTTTGATTTCTGCTATTATAATTATGTCAGTCACCTTCAACAATTAATAATGCTTCTTATATCATGAAGGAAAATTCAAGTCAGCACTGTTGCCAATTGTAATC
>NW_017733118.1:0-6710 GCF_001890085.2 Hipposideros armiger | reverse complement strand
CAGCTCAGTTTGGCTGAAAATCATGCATACTCTATCTACAGAGCTTTTTTAAAATTCAAAAACAAAATTAATGAAAACATTACAGGAAAGAAAGCAGAACATGTTTTTTTTTTTTTGTTTGAAAGGGAAAAAAATCAACCTTTGCCGTGGTCACGGCTCTATAAAGATTTGTATATTTGGATTCAATTTGTTCTGCAGTTCAGTAAATTGGAGCAGTTTGTTTTAGCTTTTGGTTCAGTTCACATCCCTGTAAATATATTTGCCCTTTGAGAAGCGAATATGCTCCAAAAGAGTAAGTCTAGACCAGTACCGTGTACCCCTTAAAATCTCCTCTGTCCATTCTTAAGTGTATGAAATTCCCAGGCACAGAGTCAATGTTCTTTCAGAGGTTACTGGCTTTATGTGCATGGACTGTGGTCTTAGAAGACTCCAATCTCCCTTCTCACCCTGAGGAACTCCTAGGCAGAGGTGGGTTCACTATGAAACTGGTGCAACTTGAACTTCAGGGCCATTCTCTTGCCTCAGATATTCCCAAGGTACCAGGTGAGACCCTAGGTAATATGTTCATGTTGCGGCATTATAAAAAATAAAAGTAAGACATTTTAATTACCGTCCACTTGACTTCCCCTCCATCACATGTCTTGGTTCAGGTAGCATTGGAGTAGCCAATATTTTAGGGATTCAGACAAGAGGAATTTGGATCCCAAATCTTGCTTAAATTTCATGGAATGTATTTACACGTATGTGGTTCTCTGTTACTTCCATGGGTAACTAAATGATTGCTAGACATCCTGAGGTCAAAATAACTTCTAGGACAACTCTAACCATCCACTATATATCTCAATTGATGTCACCACATGAAGATACAAAAACAAAGGTCACACTGAGATACAAATTTGTCCTACGGCTCCTGGCACCAGAAGCTAATTTGTGGAGAGTTCTTTCAGCTATCAGCCATTATGGTACATTGTTTGCAAAACTGGCTGTAGTATCTTTTCTATAGCACATTTACTCTTTTACAATGTGCTGCACTTCTCATTAAGAGGTGGAACCTCTTTCCCAATGCCTTGAATCTGGGCCACCTTGAGACTTAGTTTGACCAACAAAATGTAATAGAAGTGATGGATTAAATATTCTGCTGTTCAGTAAAGTTGTCTAGGCCTCGGGCATTCAGCTTCCATTCTCCCGTATTTATACCGTGTGAAAAAGTCGGGACTAGCTCCCTTAAGGATGAGAGTCCATAAGACAAGAGATACCCGGTTGAAAGCCAGCACTAGCCACCAGCTATGTAAATATGTGAGTGAGACCATTTTATCCCAACCAGCCCCAGTTGAGCCATCAGATGTCTGCAGCATCATGAATGATAACAAGTCAGAGCAACAAAACCACCCAGGTGTACTCAGCCCAACTTGCTGAGCCACAGAATCATGAGCAAATAAAATAGTCATTGCTTAAAGCTGTTGACAAAAAATATCCAACCTAAGAGAAAACTTATAAGAGTTTATTTGAGCCAAATTGTCGACAATTGCCAGGAAGCAAAATCTCAACAGATTGAGAAAATGTTCAGCAAAATGGCGGGTTGCAGCTTATTTTATACATAAAATCAAAGGAGGAAGGTTACATGAAATCCATTGGTGACAGATTAAGGGGGTGGGAGAGAGCAAGGTGGGGAAACCTCTAGGATTGTTTAAAAGTAAATTGGAGAGACATGGACTTCTTTTACATAGGTACTTCTTTACATAGGATAACTAACAGCTCTTTCACAGCACAAAGCGATGATAATCAGGAGATAAGCATGACAACGAGGAATTTTGCAGTTTCCAGCTCTGGTCCAGAAAAAGGATTACTGACATTCCTAAGGTGTTATCTTAGGTGCAGAAAAACAGAGAGGCCCACTGAAAAGGCCGACTAACTTTATGAAGGAAGCTAAAGATGTGACTTCCCAACACAGCCCACTTGGTTATGAAAGTTTTTTATGCTCATGCCATCTTATGTGGTTATTTTCAATCTTTTGAGCTTGTCAGGTTTAACCTGTGGCCCCTTTTCTGTCCACAAAGCCATTAAATTTTGGAGTGGTTGCTACACAGCAATAGATAACTGATACACACATGTAAAGTTATACACAATGGATTTGGTTCTCATCCATGCCTAGTGAAAACAGTTCTCTTCTGCCAGAAATGTACTCAATAGTGCAGTGTATAAAATTATAAATAAGTAATACATTTTCCTTTATCTCCTTCCTTCTTTTCTTCCTTCTTCTGTTTTTTCTTCCTTCCTTCCTTCCTTTCTTCCTTCCTTCCTTCCTTCCTTCCTTCCTTCCTTCCTTCCTTCTGTTTCTTTTTCTCTCATGGGAATAATGATAAAACTAGAATACATCTTTCAAAATAAAATTTGGAAAGATGTTTTGAAAAGTTTTAGTATAATAACTAAGAAATCATAGACTCATGATTTGAATGTATAGGAAGAATATCTTCTTTTGTCATCTTTGACTTTACTAAAAAACAGAGAAAATTTGGATTAAAAAAAGGCAAACCCTAACTGAGCACCATTTTACAATGAAGAATGAAGATGGCCTGTAGTCTTCAAAAATGTCAAGATCATGAAAGTTAAAAAAAAAACGAAAAAAAAAAAAACAGAGACTGAAGAATTGTTCCAGATACAAGGAGCCTAAAGAGATGACAACTAAATGCAGTGTGTGACCCTTGATTGGAATTTAAACCAGAGAAAGCTAATTTTCTTATTTGACAATAAGGACATTAGTGGAACAATTCTGAAAATTGGATAAGGTTTATAGATTACATAACATTAGGTTGTCGAAAAAGTCATGATGTATTATTTTTATGTTTTTCATTGTAAAAATATGTCATGACTTTTCTGACAACCCAATAGTATTGCATAAATGTCAATTTTATGATTTGAAAATCATACTATGGTTATATAAGAGAATGTCATTATTTAGGAGAAAAGGAGCATTATGTCTACAACCTACTCTCAAATGATTAAATAAATATAAATACATTTATTGAATATTACATATACAAAACAGAATGATAAAGCACATGAGGTAAAATGTTTTCATTTGGAGATTCTGGATTAAGGATCTCTTTGTATCATTTTGCAATTTTTCTGTAAGTCTAAAATTAGTTCAAATTACATTATTTAAAAGGTTTTCTTGGGCCAGCCAAGTGACTCAGTGGGTTAAGAGCACAAGCTCTGATCAACAGTGTAGCCGGTTCAATTCCCACATGGGCCAGTGAGCTGTGCCCAAGCTGAGCTGCCACTGAGCTGCCAACAGGTGACAGGATGGCTCAGCTGGGGAGAGCATGTGCTCCTAACAACAAGGTTGTTGGTTTGACTCCTCGATCAACTACGATTGAATGCAGCATCTTGAGCTGAGCTGCCCTGAGCTACTGACGAGCGGCCAGATGGCTCAGTGGTTAGAGCATGAGCTCTTAGCAACAAGGTTTTTGGTTTGACTCCTGCATGGGATGGTGGGCTATGCCTACCTGCAACACTAACTAAGATTGAACACGTCACCTTTAGCTGAGCAGCCGTGAGCTGTCAACAGGCGGCTGGATGGCGACTGGACTTGGAGCTGAGCTAGCTGCGCCCTCCACAACTAAGAATGAAGGACAACAACTTGGCTATTCCCCTCCCCCAATTCCCCAACAGTATTCCCCTTCCCCAATTCCCCAATAACATCTTAAAAAAAAAGTTTTCTTAAGTAACAGATGGTGAAACAAAAGGAATAAATATGAACAATTAAATAAGTTCAGATTATTCTGTCAGTGAGAAGCAAATTGTAAGGATCACACAGGCTAAGAAGGCAAGAGTATAGTAAATCAAAGTTTTAACCTGGAATGGACACTTTTTAATGCCTAAAGTAAACAAAAGAACTGGGAACTTTTCCCAAGATATGTTTAAGAGATAGGAAAAGGAAAGTATAGTTGAAGTCAGCAGTTGGAGAAAATAAAACTCTCATTTTTTGTGCACCAGTTCACATTGTTCAATATATAAGTCTCTTACAACCTTATCTGGAACCTATGGAGATTGGGGAAAGCAAAGTGGCTACAGAAAAAGAAGACATCAAAACTGTCTCCACATGGCATGGAGTCACCTTTCCTATGGTCTTTGTTAGTGTTTTTAATTTTCTTTTTGAAGAAACTCTTCCTTTATTGTTCTATAACCCCTTTACATAGAAAATGAACAATCAGCTTCAGGGAAGTTTGGTTCCAATTCCTTCCCTATTCATTACTTTATTTGGTGTATAAACTTGTAACTGGTAGATAAATAAGTTCTGGAGGTCTAATAAACATGGTGATTAAAATCAACAATACTGTATTATAAACTTTGAAGTTGCTGTGAGATTAGATTTTAACTGTTCTCAACACACAAAAAACCAAAGTGATAATTATATGAGGTGATAGAGGTGTTAGCTAATGCTACGGCAGTAATCATATTGCAATATAGAAGTGTATCAAACCAACTCATTGTACACCTTAAATTTACACAATGTTACATGTCAAGTATATCTCAATTAAAAAGAACACTTGTAATAAAGACATTTATAAGAATGCTTCTTGGAGACATCATAGAAATGGCAGCAGAGAGGAGGGCTCCTTGAGTTCTCCCCTGGAAATTACCGCAAGCTGAACAGCTATAACTCATCAGAGGAACCTCTGCTCATCACACAGAACAGCTAAGAGACTTGCACGATGATTACTTGAAGGTGGGCAAATCGGGCGAGTGAGGGAAGAGTTAAGGGAGATGTGCGGAGATGTGGGGCCCCAGGAAGCAGATCAGAGTGTATTTACAGTAGCAAGGTGATGGGCTCACTCCCTGTGCCCCACAGTCCCACCAAGAGTTCAGTATAGAGCACAGTGGTGCCCAGCAGAAGCCTCAGCTAAAAACTGTAGCTGGGCTCTCGAGGATAGAAAGCAAAAACAACTCCATAAATAAGACCCCACTCTCACCCTCCCTCAGAAACCCTACCCCCACCATCCCAGAGTCTTAAGCTGATCCCTGAATGGAGGAGTAGTGTCAGATGACAGAGGTGCTCTTGCTCCCAGAAAATGGAAAAACTCAACTAGGGAAAAGGCTGCAAAAAGTGCGGGAATGCCTACTCTGCCCCCGCCTTTTCTGTGCGGCTTGGCTCCCGGCAAGGCAACTTCAGCTGCTGAGTCACTCACAGGACTCTAGCAGGGGGTGGCACAGGCATCACTGGGCTTTTAGCATCTCAGAAATCTCACACCCCTCACAGCTCCCAGCATAAAGAGTGCCCTAAGACACACATCAAGCCTTTTGGCTGCAGAGCTATCAGCGTGCTTCTGGGCAGGTGAGAGCAGAAATGGCACTGACTTTGTAAAAACTACGAACCACACCTGATAGCCCCAATCATCTAGAACTGCATCACCAGGGCCACTCCGGGTGCCAGGTGGCTAGTTCTGCCCCCACAAGATGCAGAGGAGTTTTTGTACAGCAGGGGACAACCTGGAGATAGCTTGGTGGACTTTAGACAAGACTGGCATTGTTTTTGTTTTTGTTTTGGTATTTTCTGTTTTTTGGGTTTTTTTTTCTTTTGGTTGTTTTTGTTTTTCTATTTCATTATTATCATTTTTTTGTTTTTTATATATGTATATGTATGTCTCTATATATAGGTATATATATATATATTTTTTCCTCCTTTCTCTCTCTCTTCTTTTCTTCTTTCTTTTCCCTGCTCTACTTTTACTCCTTTTTTCCATTTTTCTGCAATTTTTTTTCATTTTTTTCATTTTGGTGCTGCTATTTTGTTTGTCGTGGGTTTTTTTTTTTTTGTATTTTTGATACTTCTGTGCATGTTGATTGTTCGTTATTGGTTGTTTTTACATGTGAGAGTATCTGGTTTCTTTTGGTGGCTGTTGTCGCTGTGCTTGTTGATCCACTTTGTTCTAAATTTGCTTTGCAGCAGGGCCCAGCCGAGGAGGCACAAGAATCATCACACCCAGAGGCCAACTTTAGACCAAACCAGAGCATTAGCAGATTTGACCTACAAGAGTCACACCCAAAGGGAATTCTCTACAGGCATAAGAGCCCATAGGGGCCAAACCTCATCTGAGGGGTCAACCCTCACACAGCAGCTCATATACTGTGGACACAGCTAATCCTCACAGCTAGTCAGCCTGGGAGTCAGTCCCACTTACTGACAAGCCAAAAGCAATCAAAACTCAACCTCAACAGCAAAAGACACAAAACACAAGAGACACCCCTGGAACACATGCACAGGAGAATATGGAGACTGAGCAATTCAAATATAAAGGACACAAACCACATAAGTCCACCCAGCAAAGACTGAGAGACCTAGGAGATCTACCTAATACATCAAAGCAAGCACAAAGAGTAAGCCAGAATGGGGAACTAAAGAAACACATCCCAAATAAAACAGAAGAAACCTCCTGAATTAGTGGAACTAGATGAAATAGAGGCAACCAACCTATTGGAGACAGAATTTAGAACACTGATGATTAGAATGCTCAAGGAAATTAGTGAGAATATAAAGAAGGATAGAGAAATCATGAAAAACAACCAGTTAGAACTGGTTGTTTACAAATACTGAAATAAAGAACCAACTCGGAGGAATTACAAGCAGGTTGGATGAAGCAGAGGATTGAATCAGCAACTTAGAAGACAAGATAGCTGAGACCATCCAAGTGGAACAACAACAACAACAA
>NW_017733117.1:97584-99882 GCF_001890085.2 Hipposideros armiger | reverse complement strand
AATAATTTTTAACAAAGGGCTCACACTTTTATTTTGTACTGGGCACCACAAATTATGTAGCTGGTCTGGACAATCACAGCTGCCTTTTACTACAATTAACTGCCAGGGTCACAATTCTATTTAACTTAGTTTTAAGCTCAGTCATCCAGGTCACATCAGTTAAAAACCAATGCATAACTATAAAACAAGCAAAAACAAAACAAAACAAAACAAAAGCACAAGAGAAGTTATTATAATCTGAAAATTTGATCTCATTAAGAAATTCCAATATTCATGTTTACTATAGCACCACTAAATCTTACATCTACCACTTCCAGCTGTCAGGCCTTGTGTATTGTCTCATTTAATTTCACCCCCTATTTACTCTCCATGTTCAAAGCCAAATGTACTAGATGTTTTGGAGAATAGAAGACCTCAATAAATAGGACCCTTCTCTTCTATTTAGATTCAGAACCACTTGAAATATAGACAAGAATCACATTTTTGGAGATCAATATATTATCTTTATTTAGTGATAACGTGAAATGGGAAAGCTTGGCCAATTTTAATCCAAGGTTATGTTAGCACTCCCCAGCTGAAATTATCCCCCCAAGCTACTTTCTCCATAGGTCTTGCCTTACTAAGCCGAGTATATGACTAAGAGAAGACAGGAATGAATGTTTCCAGCCAAAAGTGACCACTGTCCCCCACTGTAGAAAACAGAGGAGGAGAGTCACACACAAACAATTATTTCTCCCAACTGTACCAAACAAATGATTCAACCCTCCTCCACAGGAAGAGTGAATGAAGAGATGTGTCTACAAATCATAAACTCTACTCACCCAGATTACTGAAGGCAGAGAGAAAGAGGGGTCTTATAATAGAGGGTAAGTGTCAGGGACATTGTAGGGCAAGGTAATATTCCTTATTAGATATACCTCTAGTCCATCTAAGAGGATTTATGGTTGAATGTTATTAAAGAAATCCAAATATCTTTCTATACAAGAACTCATCCAAAGGATAATTAAGGAACAAAACATTTTGGGACTTCTGGTCAATATGACAGAGTAAGTAAATGCTGTGCTCACCACTTCCCATTACCACATCAGAATTACAACTAAATTATAGANTTCAGTGCTGTTTGGGCTCACACATATGCATAACAGAAATTCATGCATATATTTTTTTTCCAAATTTCTCAAATTGGGGGTGTGCACAGCCTATTACACATGCACATGTGTGTGTGTGTGTGTGTGTGTGTGTGCTCTTATTACAACTCTGAAAAACATTTACTGCAGCTACTTTGACCACTGTACAAAAAGGTACATGTGGTGGGCAGAATTCTAAGATGGACCCCAAGATCTCCACCCTCTGGTATGCACGCTCTATATAACGCTGTCCCCTTGAATGTGGCTATGAACTGTGAATGACAGATGTCATTCCTATGATACATAACATTATATGACAAACATGAAGGAATTTTGTAGATACAAAGCTCATCAGTGACTTTAATTCAATTTAAGGGTAGCTGACATTGAGTGGGTCTGATCTAATTAGATGAGTCCTTTATAAAAACTCACAAGCAGCAGAGAAGCTATCCTACTGACCTTGAAGAAGCAAGCTATCAGTATTTATACAGCTGTGAGTAAATGATGTCTGTTTACAAGGATGTGAGCTGGGAAGAGGACTCTGAGCCTCAGCTGAGACCAAAGCCCAGGCTGACACCCATGGTTGCAGCCATGTCAGATCCTGAGCAGAAGACACAACTAAGGTGTGCTTTGACTCTTGATATATGGTAACTATGAGATAATACATGTGCTGTTTCAAGCTGCTAAGTTTATGCAGATTTGTTGCACAGCAACAGAAAAGTAGTTTAGTACATATGTCACACTGCCTTGCATTTGATAGTGGTTTATACATGGTAGGCATTAATTAATATTACTATGATGAATTTTAGTTTAACAAACTAGTGTTAGTTTGAAAAAAAAACTTCCGTAACATCAAGGATTGTTTTTGGTCCTGATATTAGCAAGAACTCATTAGTAGAAACTTTTTAAGTGTGGCAGCTATAGGTAAATCTCAAGATACTTGTTCCCAGCTAAAATTGATTTAAGGTGTATCCTTGAATTTAAAAAAAGCTCTTTTAAAGGCAGACTGGGTAAAAAAAAAACAGGATTATTGTAATCCATTGAAAAATAAAAGAGATTTACAGTATCACCAATGGAAGTTTAGCTTCTAATGCCAGGAATATTTTCCAAGTTGACTGAGTTTGTGAGGCAGAGGTTTGAAGTGGCTTACAAAAGAAAAAGGTTTTTGTGG
>NW_017733117.1:91743-92914 GCF_001890085.2 Hipposideros armiger | reverse complement strand
TCCCTACCACATTTGGCTGTGAAAATCTGCAGGGATTCAGTCCCAGTGACACGGATGTCTGCTAGAGACCCAGGCATCCTCCTAAGAGATGCACACATGGATGTACTCAGTGATGGATTCAATTCACTCACTCTAAGCTCCAGTGCTGGAGCAGCAGCTCAAAAAGCTCCAGGGATGTACGAGAAGGAAATTAATTGTATGGCTGCAGTGGGAGGTCTGGAGGGGCAGCTTCCTCAGAGACAAAAGGGCTGGCAGAAGCCATTGTTCCTTTGTTGAGCTCTTCCCCCACACAGCCTGCAGGCACAGACAGGAAGTAAATCTGAATTTCCATCAACCAGGCTATCAACTGCTCTCACCCATCCCTGGTGATTCTCTGAGACCCTGCCTGGCCAGAACCACTTTCAGAGGCTAATCCGCATGAACTGCCAGCCTGTACCCATGCTTCAGATTTTCCTAAAACCTCTCAAAGGTCCACAATCCCCAAAGAAGCATCATTTGGCCTTGGCATTCCCTGTACATCTTGCTGAGTGGCTCTAAGCCTGGCACTAGTTTCAGTATACAGATTTGGTTCACAGTATAACCACCCCCAGGCACCCCAAAGCACAGCAGAGGCAGCAGCTACCAACCATAAATCATTTTGTAGCTTTTACCAGGTGGTCCCAGGCCAGATACAGGCAGTTTCTGAACTTGGTCTGCATTCTAACCCTTCTGAAAAGGCCTCAGAATCAGTGGCCAGCTTCAGACCACCATCTGATTAGCCCCACAGGTGTCACACCAAAAGGATGTTCTTGGCAGGCACCAGAGTCCACTCAGGCAAATTCTGCTCTTGAGATCAGCCCCCAAACAGCAGCTCCTATGCTGTGGTGGCGGCTAATCCTCATAGCCAGTCAGTCTGAGGGTCATTCTCACCCACTGATGTACCAACAGCCATCAAGGCTCAAGTACAGGATGATGCACACAACTTGCACAGGGGACACTCCTGGAGCAACCAGATCAGATTGGGTAAGAAGTATTAAAGGGCCTTCTTTTTAGAAGAAGAAACCAACAACAACAGCAAAAAGATAAAAAACATGAATAATGAAATTGCAGTAACTATATATCTATTATCAATTACTTTAAATGTAAATAGATTAAGTGCTCCAATCAAAAGACAGAGTGTGGCTGAATGGAT
>NW_017733117.1:76761-89115 GCF_001890085.2 Hipposideros armiger | reverse complement strand
AGACAGTGCTGTGTGAGCTGATGCATTGTCCTGATGCAAGAGCCATGAATCATTGGTAAAAAGTCCAGGTCATCTAACTTTTTCACACAGCCTCTTCAGCACTTCCAAATAGTAAACTTGGTTCATTGTTTGTCCAGTTGGTACAAATTTGTAAAATAATCCCTCTAATATCAAAAAAGGTTAACAACATTGTTACAAAACTTCACAAACTTAATTGTCAGACCTCGTATATCTACATCTATACGTCTGCCTCTGGTTCCTGGCACAGGCTTCTAAAACCTTTGTAAATTCCTAAGTAGTAAGAGCACAAGGAACATCTCTTCTAATGAGGTGACCTTTGGTGGGCTTGTGGATGGGCCTGGTCTCCAGAAAGACCAAACCATGATTAGGAGCTTGGAATTTTCAGCCTAAACTCCCACCCACCAGAGAGGGGAGAGGGACTGGAAGTTGACTTAATAAGTGATCATGCCTACGTGAGGAAGCCCCCATAAAATCTCAATAGTAGGCCATTCTGGGAGCTCCCAGGTTGGTGAACATATCCACAGTAGGAGGGCAATGCACCCCAACTCCATGGACACAGAAGTTCCTATACTCACAACCCTCCTAGACCTCGCCCTGTGTATCTTTTCATGTGTCTGTTCATCTGTATCTTTTATCTGTCACTAAACTGGTAAAGGTAAAAAAAAAGAAAGAAAGAAACACAACATTTTGGAATAAAGTTTAAATATTTTAATATACACACAAAAAAATCAAGAATAAAATTAAACCAGTGATTTTATTTGTGAAGTAATAGAAATTTAAGGCTAAATGCCAAGTTTTTCAGATTCAACTTAACAGTACTTAGTTTTTGTCCTCTGCTCTGATTTTTTTTTTTTTTTTTAGTTAAAATTTGTTGGGGTGACAATGGTCAACAAAACTACATAGGTTTCAAGTGTACCATTCTCTAATACAGCATCTATATATTGCATTATGTGTTCACCACCCAGTGTCAGTTCTACCCTCCATCACTATAATATTTGACCCCCTTTACCCTCCTCTACTATCACCTCTCCCCCCTTACCTGCTGATAACCATCAAACTGTGTCTGAGTTTTTGTTTCTTTGTTTGTCTTGTTCCTTTGTTGCCTTCAGTTTTTCCCACATAAGAATGAATGGAATACTACTCAGCCATAGAAAAGATGAAATACTACCATTTGCCACAACATGGATGGATCTTGAAATTATTTTGCTAAGTGAAATAAGTCAGACAGAAAAAGTCGAGAACCATATGACTTCACTCATATGTGGGATAGTATACTTATTTTTTGACTTCATACTTTTTAAAAGATGATTACTTTTCATTTGCTACTACAATTTACTTTATATTTTAGATTATAAATTAGAGTTTTTTTCCTAATATTTCATTAGTTTTAAACAGCGAAGTCTACATGTACAGTGTAATGTTCACTATGGTACATTTTACACAGTTATATTCTCATATTCCTGATTTCTCTATTAAGGAAATAGAAATATATTCTACTAGGTACCTAACAGTAGTCCTCTTTCACCACCATAATTTCCTGAGAGTATTATCTGCTGACTAAAGGGAATCATTAAACGCACCTGGATAGCCCATTGCTGGTGTCCGATGCTGGAAAAACAAGCCAAAAACTAATTCCACTGGGACTAAATTTAAGACTGTTAAAATGTTCCACTTTGCTCTCATTTGCCCTCACTTTTCCCTTCTATGTGTTCCAGATATTGCCCATGTGTGTTTCCGGATCCAGTCTCCTCTTTTCTTCACTCTGTCCCCTGCCCTGGGACAATGCCTACATGATTACATGAGCAAGTATCCTGCCCTCTGGTTGCAGGTTAGGGTGGGCCAATGATGAACCCAGGCAAAGATGGAAGGAAGGAGAACAGTAAGATTAAGGGAATTGTTTGTTGTCCCAGCTGGGACACCAAGGGGATGCCTGCTGTGTCTCTCCCCTGAACCTCACGGCTCTCTTCTGTACAGGACACTTTCCTTCTAGCTTGTAGGAACCATCACCCTGGTGTTCCCTGCTCCAGATTGCTGCACTGTTTCTTATGCTTTCCTTGCACTCAACCAGGCCTTTCTAAATAGTTCCTTTTTAAACACTTCTAGGATTATACCAATTTTAATGTACCATCTATTTTATATAGATACCCAGACGTACACAACCTACAGTGGGAAGGTCTATCTAAAAACATGTAAAAGTGTATGCTAAAACAAGAGTATTTTCTGGATTTAGGAAATGCAATAAATTTAGTGGCAGGTTGGTAGGGGGGTAATTTTTAGCTATTTTGTTTAGACCAATTGCATTTTAAATGAGGTAGCTTTTATCATGCTCATACAACTGTATTGGCCTCTTAGTTATTGAAGCTCTCCTCATGGATAAGCATTTAAAGAACTCCAAGAGTGGATGTTTCCTCATCCATCTCCATCCCTGGAGAGATTTTTTCCTGAGAGCATTATGATTATGTATGAGATGTTGTGTGATCAATATATTTCTACTTAAAGATGCCAGATACATAAAGTGATGATCTCCCAGACTGTACAATATTAGAATCCACTCCAGAGCCCCTGTGCCACTTTAATAAAGACAAGCATTTACAAAACAACTTAATTCAAAATGCAGGTTAAAAAAAAAAATGATGCTGAATTAGTCAACTACTACATAGCAGCCACAATGCTCTCCTGAAAAGTCAAATCAAATTGCGTTCTAAACCCTGAAACTCACCTAGTATAGTTTGTTACTGTTTGTAAATTTGTGGTTTCACACAGATGAATACAAAACCACACAACAGGAAAACTGAAAAAAAAATAGTGTCTTAAAAATGAAATAGCTAAATGCAGCATGAATTTTTTTGATAGCTACTGGTGATTTTCCTCCTTTTTGTTTTTTTTTTTTTTAAACCAAGTAAATTCTCTTGAGGGAGCATTTGTAGAAGAAGCCATGCATTTTGAAATACAAGCGAAATAATATATACCTTTTACACAAAAATCTTTCCATAATGTGCACATGCATGCATTCTGTCCTTTTGGTCTCCTAAATTCATTCCATTCTCCTTTGAAAGCTTTTGATAACAATTGGAAGCATTTATGCTACTTCCCTTAAACCTCACCATCTCTAGATTACTAAAAATAAATTGGATTAAGTTGTGAAAAAACAGTATTTCCTGAGCATCTCTTCAGAGTGGAATGTTGCTCTAGAGTACTGAAAAAATGAAAGAGGAATGCTAGTATGTTTTTGGCCCTCTGGGAACCTGGATTCAACCTGGAGCCTTTGATAATGAGGCACTAGGAAAAATCCTGCTGGGAAAAGAAACCTATGAGTTTAGGTTTAAACAAGCAATCTTTGGCCTCCTGTTTTTCCCTTGTTGAGCAACAAAACATCAAAGGACATTAAGAAGGATTTTTCTGTGAAACTTGGTTTAAAAATACTGATGATAGATTTTTCTCTAATCTCCCCAGAATTCACTGAATAAATACAAGTGTCTAATTATAAAAATAACTAGAACAAACAAAAGATAGGAAAACATTATGTACATCTGAGCCAACAGTTTGAAATGGATTATTAATGAAGTAAATTTCAAACCATCTGGTTTTCCAATCTTGATTAAATTAGAATGTAATCAGTATGAATGAATCAGCTGTGGAACATACAAAACTGTTACATAAATGAATCACGTATAATAATTGTGTACATATTTAAAATGAGAACTTTATGTACTGAACCATTAGAAAATAAAGATAATCTGATACCTACTTCCTCTGTTCTTCAATGCAAATTGCCATTAGGAATATTTCATTATGTTATGTTACATTTGTAGAAATCTGTTTGCTCTTTTTTTGTTAATGATCAAGCGCTTGTTAACACATTTTCAATTTCTACTCTTCACTCAGAGCGAGACAAAGAGAAAAGAAAAAAAGAATGAGTTAGAGACCTTGCTCTCAAATATCTTGTAAACCTCTTGGGGAAGAAAGTAGCTTCCCATGGAATACGAGTGAACAGCACAAAACAATTCCAAAACAGGTTCCAGGAATTTGGCAATGATTAATGCCCTACACAATTTACACAGTGAAATGGTCATTCATGCACTAAATTTAATAAAGTGTGTGTGCAGAGTTTCTGTTTTCTGTGAATAAAGGTATACAAACATGGCTCTAGACAAAAGTTTACATTTTATTTAATGATTTTTTCATTTGAATACCAGCACCTAGAAAGCGTGTGGCAAAATTATAGTTGTTCCATCAATATTTTATGCAATGAAAAAAATAAGGAAGTATAAGTCCCTCTGAAGTGAGAAGACATTCTCCCATTCATCAATGCATTCCCAGTTCTATAGGCATCTGGAGTTATATTTCCTAGTTGCCATGGTTGCTTATTACTTAAGCTGCAATATTGTTAACACTTTCAGCATGAATAGTAATAGTGTTGGTTTAATAGCCACAATTGATCCCCCTGTCAGCAGCCTCCAACATTTCCCTGGAAGAGTGAGCATTGTGAGGGCTTCCCAGAGAACTGGTCCCATTAGGGATGTTCTACCTAATGTGATGCTTCTGTTTGTGCTCCAGGATATGTGTTTCAGCCTTATTTCCTAAAACAAGTCTACTCTGCCTCTTGTTTCACTTCTGAACCAGTTCCTAGGCACACTCTGGCTATTTGAACCCTCTTTAGGTCCTCAAATCTTGCATTTGCCTCATTTGGAATCCTCTGTCTTGTCCACTGCTTGGTGTCATGTATTAAACCATTTCTGATTATTTCTCCTTTTTCTTAACCTTGATAATTGACTGTGTTGTTCATTGATTTTACATGAACTATTTTTAGTCAAAAATATATATCTTTGAATTCCAAACATACCTCAAGAAAGCCCTTAGCTGGGCTAAAACTCCCTGTAGTCATAACGACAGATAAGTGTGAGGGGAAAGAACCTGACAAAAACCCTCCAATTTAATTTAGATGTAGGAACCTAGTGTCCTTCATGGAGCATAACATTCCCTAAGAAATGGCAGGTCACAAGAATTCAGATTTAAGGAGTTCTCTATAATTAATACAAGTTGTTAGCAGATAATAACCCAGTATTCTAGGATCATATCGGGGTCAGGAAAATGCAAACATTCTCATTTTTATTTTCGCTTGCCTTGACTGTCATCAACTCAATAGCAAAGTGATTCCCTGTAAATACTCATAACATAAAAATAGGTATAAATATGTTCCTGCTAACAACCTACAATATAAATCCTTTATATTTATTTACTTTTTTTTTTTTTGGTATTGGGGATTTTATATGTCACCTACTTTTACCAACATCACTTTCCTGAGGTATGAAATGAATTTTGGATGGAAAATCGTCAAACCCATTCATGAGTGTTACTGGCTTATAAGGGAATCCCAGAGAGAGAAATAGGACATTCCTTTGAGGAGTGCTGTATCTCTAGGCTGTTGAAAGGATAGAAGAGAATATTATGTAACAAAACATGAGCAATGATGACTGTGTCATGCATTCAGTCAGGAGTGTTGGAGTCTGAATATAAACATCGTAGGTATAGCTTCATCAATTATAGCTTAATCAATTATATATTTATATTCCCTTTTTAAGCATACTCATAATGATATTTGACAGAAAAAAATCTAGGTTTAAATAAGTTCAAAAGAGTTCATAAAAATAAAGTAAAAGTTATAAGTAAAGAGCATTTATCATTGTTTAATTAGAATCTTTTTAAATGTTATGAAATAATGGCAACTTTTCATATTGATAGAGCTTGGATTCAATGAAGTAAGTTAATTATGTAATACCTAATAAATTAACCTACTATTGGGCTACCTATCTTAGTTTGAATTCCCAGGAAAAGACCCTGAGGTGGTGATTTGTGTGTAGGAAGTTTATTAAGGAGTACTCTAGGTTCAAATAAGGAAGAGTAAAAAATGTAGGATTGTGTAGGGAGGTTAAACTGAGATGGAGTAATAACAAAGGCATCAACCAATCTAACGGAGGGCCTCTCCAGAACATTGGACAGCGTTTCAGAATATGTTGTGTCCTAAGCAAGGAGACGCATATACTGACATCATGTCATTCGATGTAAGCTGCCCTGAAGGAAGTGGCTGGACCACGTGTGACTTGACTCTCTTTGCCTAAGAACAATTCCCAAAGGACTCGCCTAAGATCTATTTGTTGCCTCCAGCCCTAGCAGCTGGGGATTTCTCAGTCTTACAGGGAACTTCTGGGTGGCCCACTTTAAACCCATTGCAATCCGCCTCTTGCCCAACTTGGATCCAATTACTTCATGGGAAAGTCCTGGGAAAGCCTCCTCTGAGTTTCTGGTCATTTCCCGTGGAAACTAAAAATAGAAAAGACCTTAGGGGAAGCGCTACTCTGCTGCTGCAGTTTGTTTGAAGGTCATCACTGATCCTGATGGCCACCTCACTCTGTTATCTTTTCCGGCAACCCCTCACCCCCAGGTAGCACCTCTGCTGGTCTAGGCGACCTACCTACTGAATGATTCAGAGCCTCATCCCCGTGAGGTCTGAATTTTTGGTCGCCATAACATTCCCAGGCCATAAATGCTGCACTTGCCCCTTTATCATCCAAAATTGGGCAAGGGCAGACCAAAAAACACCCCAGTGGAACACAGGGGTCTCACAGATATTCCTTCCCGCCCCCGTTATGGAACAGCTCACCTCTCTCCTCCTCGTGATCCGGGTGAACTATTCCTGGAAGCTGGTTTTTTCTTCTAACCAGCAGGACTCATGGTATGAGGATCCGAAAGTGACTGGATTCCACTCCGTTAGGACTCTTGCTCGGCTTCCTTGTGAAAGCATTTTGTCTCCTACAAGTAACCTCTAACTGTGAATAGCCCAGAGCTGTGAGGACAAGACGTATCCCTCTACAAATGGACCTCTGAGAGTGATGGTGAACATCATCATTGCTACTGCTTCCTAGAGCCACGTTTTCTACCTCCTGGCAGCACAATATAATTGCCATTGATTAATTTAGGATATATGTGTGTATGGGTATATGTACATGTAATATAATACATAGAATATGCATGCTATAATTAAATAATTTATAGATACACATACAATTTTTAAATACAAATATTTATAAAACATATATGCATATACTTCTTCCTCCTCTTGTAGGATGGCTTCTCCTCTTTGCACAGTATCATCTGCCCTGGAGCGTCGGTTGCACCTTAATGAGGTCATCCCACATCCTGTCACACTGTAAGGCCTGCAGCTTCTGAATGGGAACTTATGCAGCAGGATCACTGGGCCCCATGCCATGTCTTTTTGTCTTCTAACTGGGTTCCTTAGTTCATTCAGATGCTATACAAGATTCAATGTTGGTGCATCAGACACTGAGATGATTCCTGGTGTTGGCTGAGGCACAAAGATAAATATACATCCACTTTCAAAATATATGTTAATCCTACTTATAAGTAATGCTGACTTCTAGGTGGACAGGGTCCAACTTAACCTACTTGCCACAAAGTGGCTATTGATCTTGAGGGATAGTTTCATATAGAGTCCTCAGCATCGGTGTCTGTTGGTGGCAGGTTAGACAGTATACACTTGCTGTAAAGTTGCAGGGTCTATCCTCTGAGGGTCTAGCCTCCTCTTTTTTCAGTGGGTTCTAGGTCTAAACACTGGCTCAAGTCCAGAAATTGAGCTCAGGAATTTGAATTTTACTGGGGTTGTTGTGTCAGTTTTCTGATCATCCAATTCTTATTTATTTTGATATTATGGATTGACTAATATCCTCATTTTCTGCCTGTGTCACTTGCCATTATAGATACTTAGTCTGTTTATCATCCTCATAGCTGTCTATGGATCAGCTCTCCTAGCTGCCAGGCCAACTGCTGCCCGTTATGATATGCATTCCCACCTTTTTCCCTCCTACTTAGGCTCTAACATTTGGCTTCTGTTATGTCAGGATCTTATCATCACCATTGCTCTCAGCAAACTCACTTGTGTTAAGTAGCCCCTACCATTACCCTGACCCACAAGAGTACAACCATCCTTGAGCGTCACAAAGCTACCCACAATGCAATGCTCACCAGCATATGCTTTATCATTTTATGAAATGGGACGTCTTCTGGGCTCCTCTGTGTGGCATAGTCAGTTGGTGAATTTTCTAATATAACAGAGCATAGCTACTCTAACATTCTTATTTCTCTAAGCATTTTGACCTCTTTTTCCACTGTTTGCCAAGGTAGTCAGTGACATATCTGCTGCACTTAGTATGGCGTGTTGCATTCGCTAGGATTCCAACAGTCATGTTAGCAGCATTAGCATCCCCAGGTATTAAATCCTGGCTATTTAATATCCTTCCCCAGGCTACTAAATCCCATCTACTGAGTGAATACTCCCTTTTCCATCCTTATTTTCTACCGGCCTCACTACAGTTTCTTTAGGATCTAGTATTATGTATGCTTTCAGAGCTTCTTCCAGTATGTATGAACTAGGTCTTGCAGTTCCTTTGGAATAAGGGCCCCCTTCCTTCCTTAGCAGGCCTAGCATTTCACTAGCTGCATTGTGTTGTAATGTGAGCATAGTTAACAGCCTAGTTCTCAGGAGAGAGATGCGGGTAGGTCCTTAGGTTTTCTCATCATTTTCAAGCAAGTGAGAAATGCTAGCCACTAAGAGCAAAGATAGAATTACTTCTGCATACCTAGTAGGTTCAAGGAGATAGAAAATGTCAGGGTTTCCAAGAACACTAAGTCAGACGCCCACATCCCCGTCTCAGTGTCCCGCTTGTCAGCTGGAGCCCTGACCTTGGTGGAACAGACGGGCCAGGGCTGAGAATTCATCTTTCTCTGGAGCTCTGTTACTCCTATAATCTTCCTCTGATTGTGGGAGATCAGTATCTCTTTGTATGCTTCCAAAGTGTCACTTTGACTTAGCCAGTATTGCTAAAGCAGCTATAATTGATGATTAATCATCCTCAGCATTTCATTTTCCTCTTCCAAAGCATTGATGGCACTCAACATAGCTGTCTGATTCCATTGTTCTTATAATTAGTATGTATTAAACCTTTTGAAGACCTGATATCAAGATTTCAGTACAATACATTTGCTGGTGTTCTCTATCAAGTTCCCACCATTAAATGTTTTAACAATTGTATTGCTACAGCATGCCAGGGGTTATTAAGGCTCCACCTACTATAAGTGATGAAGTCTTTATCACCAGCCAGTCTCTAAAATATTCTGAGACTAATTCATCAGATAATTCTTGGCACCAAATGTATTAGTTCAAGTGCATTGGAAAACAGATTTTGAGATGAAGCTATGTGCGCAGGACTATTACAGGGAGGAGTAGTATCGGGGATTGCCCTTAGCCCCCACACTTAGTGGATGAGTGAAGAGTCAGGGAGTTGTTGAATTGTGATATGGTCACAAAGGCCTTGGCCAATTCCATGGGGAGTTGGGAGATCCCTTTAGATTAACTTACTTTGAGGCAAGGTTGACACTGCCCTCCCACCTCCATCTTAACTTGTAAGAATGATTGATGCTCATTTCCTAGCACCAGCCTTTGGATGTGGCTCCCCTGGAGGAGGGGGCGTGATGTGGATGATTGGGTTTCTCAGCCTGAGAGCAGATGCCTCTAGAGGCGCTCAGCTGAGGGCTGTCAGTCACTAAACATGGGTCAGTGGGGTGATGCACTGGTTAATCCACTAAACTCCCTAAGACTTTCTTTCCATCTTCCCACTCCTTGGTGTTTACCAAGCTTGCTATTTCAGTGCTGCCCTTAGTCCTACTCTGTTTCTCCCAAGTGACTTTCTATTTTGCCCACAGCAATAATCACCCAGCTGTGATGACTCACACCCCAATCCTGCCTCTCTTGCTCCTGGATGGCAGAGGACTGTTGCAGCAGATGTAAAACTATGCAGACCTGTCCTGGTACAAATTCATGCTGTGCAGCTTCAGTTACATTTTCACAATTATAAGCACAAACATATGAAATCACCTCAGGCAATGCTTTGACAGCTCCCTAGGGTATTGCTCAATTCAGAAGAACACTATGAAATAGCTTTTAAAAATATATATATGCTTGACTACCAGCAGCAGAATACACACAACTAAGCCAGGCCTCAAGCAAAGTAAATTCCTTCTGTAGCCACTTGACAATATTATGAAATGATAATGAAAGTTATGCATAACTAGCAACTTAAAATGTAAATCTATTGAAATATTTCTCAATGTAAAACATAATGTTGAACTTATTGTGTAAAACAGCATGAATGAAGAAAAGCCATCTTTTATATCCCCATCTCTCCCTTTAACCTCGGAAATACTTCAGAAAAGGAGATAATGAGAAAATATCCTTTCAGCCATGAAATAATATTAAACACCTACTATGTGCCAGGCACTGTTCTAGGAATTGGAAAAATAGCAGTGAAATCTAGTCTCAGTAAGAAAACTTCCGAATTTTTTGAAATTATAGTGTTTTCCTCTTTTCTCAGTTGCTCTTTTCTCTCCCCTTCTCCTTGCCTCTGCCCATGCCACTTCCTCTGTCAGCGCTGCACGCCAACTTGCAAAAACCTAGTTCAGCTCAACTATGAACTTCTCGTTTTTTACTCATCATCCTCCTGTAGCAATTCCACCTTTTTCATATTCCTTCTTTCTCTTTTCCTCTGTCTTTTCACCACCTCTTGTTTATACTAGCTTGTAAATTCCTCAATGACCAGAACAATATTATTCTTTGTATCTCAAGCATATAAGCACAGTGCATTTTGACCTATGTATCTTGAATGCACAAAATAATTGAAATATGTTCATAACCTATAAGGAGGAAAATATGAACTGATGTGCTAATAATTACAGTTATGTATCAGTTTTTGTTTGATAATTTCTCAGGAGGAAAGAAAATTGATCCATCTATAATAAGAATAGAAAATACATTTTATCTCACTTGCCAGTTTCAGTAAATTGGTAATGATTTTTGGGAGTACCTACTTGAGAAGAAATCACAGTTGTGCTCAGGCTTATCATGGAAGGATTATCATGACCCATTATCTAAACCTGGTATGAGCTCCTGAGAAGAGATATTGTTATTTCTAATATCTCTCTTCACTCTCTCTCTTTCTCTTTCTCTCTCTCTCTCTCCTCTCTCTTACTTGTTCATTTGCTTTCTAGGATTTTTATTTTTATTACAGTAGTAAAAGAGAAAAAAAACGCAATGTTTATATGATGTAGTTTTCCTTCTTTGAAAGGAGGAAAACAATTCAACTGAGAAATAAAATTTTTTTTCCTGGTACAAAGTTTTAAAATAAATTTTTATTACACGTCTTTACTTAATGGATATAAAGTAATGCAGCCATAATTCGCTGTGATTTTGTAAAATGCCTAGACATTTTCATCAGTTGACACTCCTTGGTCTTCTTTTCTCTGACATATTATCTCTTCACTTTATTTCAGCAGCCACCACACATAGCCATGCTCTAATCCATACCATCACAAAGACCAGCTTTATTCACCAATTTTGAACTCCTAAAATCTCAAGCCAAATCTCCTATTCTTGCACCTCTTTCACCCATAATTTTTCTGACTGCTGTTTTTAGTTCTTCATTCCAAAAGCTTGCAGTCCTTTCTGACTTTATTTTCCTTCTTATTCCATGTGGAAACTATAATTTCACAGACACTCTGGCCCCTGTTCTCCATTTAATTGCAAATTCTCCATCTCCATTGCAAATTCTCTCCATTAGAAATGTATAAACACTCAAGAAATATGTTCTAGTTAGTGGACGCAATTTCATTCCTATTCTTTCTTTTCCATTTCACATATAAATGATAGCAAATAAACAAGCTATTGGAAAAAGACAAGTATATAGAAAACATTTTTGGAATAAAGAAAAAGCATATAAAGTTTTAATCAAATGTCACATGCTATTAATTAACATTTACTAAGACTATATTTTTATTTTCATATTTCATATCTTCTTAAATATGAGGTCATTTTCACACTCAGTAATACCCCAGTATTAATATGTTTTATCTTAATGTTTAACCATCAATACCCCTCACTCTGTTTTCAAGAAAATGAAAAATATAGCACACGTCAGTGACTCAGTGCAGCTGATAACTTCTATTTTAACTCGAAGGATGATAGTTTAGAAATAGATATAGTCATTCTACAAATTCAGAGGTGCTAGAAACGTAACTTAGGTTTTCTAAAATTGAATTTATTTTGATGACCAAGCCCTTATTTTGTTGATTATAAGAACTTGAGTTAAGGCAAGACTATCTCCCAACCCACTCCTTTTCTTTCAGGCTACAACTAGAAATGAGAGCCTTACATAATACACCACTCAGTGGGGGAGGGGTCAGAGAACCCAACCTCTGGAACTTTTA
>NW_017733117.1:73900-74901 GCF_001890085.2 Hipposideros armiger | reverse complement strand
CATGATAATGTCAATAACCGTGAAGGTAACTGTAATTGCACACTACTTGCAAGCTCACAAATTAGTCTTCTATGGTTTTCTGTTTGTTGACAGAGGTTAAAAAAAAACTCCAGGGTCAGAGACAAAAAGAGTTTTTACGAATGGCGCCCTGAGCACCCTGAGCTTTATGTTTGCACTGGTTCTCCTTGACCTCCAAGTTCCTTGGGGCGATGTAAAGAGCTCCAAGTGGATGCTGTGCATATAGTAGGTGTGCCTAATAGCTGAGTAACCCTGAATTTAGGAAACCCAAATCTTTTATAATGGACTTAAAGAAAAACTGTCCATTCTTTGCTCCAGGGGTGACACCATCTTTAGTATACTGGACAGTCAACAAACTTGCCATCAGCCCCAGTGTGGGATTATACAAATGGCTTTTTAAAAAAAAAGCCCAAGCAAAGACCATCAATGCTTCTGCTGGCAAGACATACAGAAACAAAAGATATGATTGGAACATTATGTGCCAACAGATAGAAGATGGATTATTTGCTTTTTACCTTTTTTATCTGTCCTTTAATTTTTTAAGTTTTTTATTGTCACCTACCTTTACTTATAACTGTCAATAGTTTATAAGAACCTATAGAAGAATCTGTTGTCAATTCTTTTTTACTGTTTTATGGAATTAATTTATTTACTGAATAAGCCCATTGATTAATACCCTTTAAAGTCATACGCAGAATTCACAGGGTATTCTTGCAGTGTATGGCGTGTAGTATCCTGACAAAAAAGCTGTTTTAATCATATCAAAAATATTTAACATACTTTCAGGGTTGTAAACAAGAGAATATATATTTTTATTAGTTTCACTTTGAGGGTTCTGGAAAGCATTTAAATCAGAGGTGGAAGACCACTAAATACGGAGTCAGATAACAAGTTTTTGCATACCACTGCTGCTTAAAAGGTGATTTTGCCTTAGGCATATGAGTTTTATAATCCTTACACTTTATTTTACAAAATAGAAGGGG
>NW_017733117.1:70464-72484 GCF_001890085.2 Hipposideros armiger | reverse complement strand
ACATCAGGCTGGGGCAAGAGCAGGAGGAGGGGAACCTGTTCAGTCTCCTGGGATTGGCTGCAGGAGCACTAACACAGAGCTTACTCCTAAAAACTAGAAAGAAAAAAATCTCTACTGTATTATCACGTCTACCTATGCTAAGGGATGGTGATTTGTTTGTCAACAATTCACTGTGTTCTGCTCTGACATGCTAAGTAAGGAAAGCAAAGGTTCCAATCAGCTCACTGTTTTCCACCTAGGAGCTGACATTGATGAACTAGCCTGTGGAGTGAGCAATAGTATCAACAACTTCATGCTCCATCTAGGTATCATTGTATTCCTATCCAAATAGACACGACTGATCCCAAGACTGCCACTATACCGGACGCTGTTCTCGTAAGAATCGGTTCTGGCTTGTCCATCAGTGACCTGCCACCTCATTGAGACTGATAAAAGTGACTGTCTTGTGAGATTTGCCTTTCCTACTTTGCCAGTCCATTGATGTGAAACAAAACACAGGTGCAATAGATACCAGCTAGCAACATTACAGCCACTTCCCTCTCGTGTCCTCAGAGGAGGACATATATAAAATTGGAAAGAGCGCAAACACAATGATGGTCTTTTCAAACTTTCCCCCCTACCTCACTAGATCTCAACCATAGTTTTAGTTGATTACAGCTTCTCAGTGGGTTTTGCACACAAAAAAGCTTCAGAGATGGAGATCTAGATGAAACTTATTTTCTCAAGCAAATGATAGTCAATAATATTGTCGTGATAGTCAATATTGTTGTGCTGGGTTGATGGCAAGAGAGTAATTGTAAGAGCATAGGAAGTGTTAGCAACATTTTGACTTTGCTCTTCTAGGTATGTGAGTTGGCTTTGAATATTGTTCAAGAACTTTTGCTCATGTGTGAACAAAAATATAACAATCTACACCCCTTGCATTGGTGCTCTGCAATTAGGACATCCATTAGATTCCATTTTTTTCTTTTTTTGCCACATAATGGAGAATTCTGTAATGAGATTCCAACTAAAGGTTAGCTGGCTCCTGCTGCTGAAATATCATTACATGTGCCTTGAATCAATCATACAAAGTGCTTAGGAGTGTCTGCGACTTTGCTGAGCTCACAAGAATAAGTCGTGTGACTTAATTTTTGCCTGTCTGCTCTCAGAGACTTGCTCTCATCTAGTAGATCCACCAAGAAGAAAGATTGTGAGAGAGGAAAACTAGAGCCCTCATTTCTAATTTCTGAAATGTATGCTTATCTACCAAAATACCCTAATTTTGTAAATAGCCAAAATGACTTAGTTTAGTTCACAAAACCTGAGTGTTGTGAAGGAAAGAAAGTCGACTTGCTGACTGACTTAATTAACTGTCATGTGGCAATGCACCTCCCAACATAGGAGGATACCTATTTAATTAACCATATTCCAGGAATTTGACTTGAAACTTGCAAGCATCAACATTTTATTTTTTTCTTTTATTTTTTTCCCCAAAATTGAAATTGTAAATGATTCTCAGAAAGAGAAATCATATCACCCAATTTCACATGGAATAGTATTATAATTCAGAGAGAATTATAATTCAGTAATTTGCAATGAGAAAATCAACTGTCCAGGAGACTAAAATGTTTAAATAGTGAGATCAGTACATTCTTTACCCAAAGGAAGCCTTTATAGTCAGATAACTTGTAATTAGAAGTTGAAAATAGAATTAGAGTAACAGAAGTTAATGGGCTAAATCAATACAAGCAGTTGTCATGTCATAACCCATGTAAGGACAAAAGTATTCATATTTTCAGTCTAGGTGACTTGTCTTTTGATAATACAGGAATGAGCACAAGGGAATCTCTTGGTGATTGGATTATCCTTTTCTATGAGATCAGTAACCAACTCCTGGTATAGTATTTCCCTAAACAGTGTCAATATCAATATTAGATTTTTTATAATTAATTACAATCATTCTGAAGTGCAAAAATTACCATATTTCCCCATGTATAAGATGCTCTCATGTATAAGACATACCTTAATTTTGGGGCCC
>NW_017733117.1:67112-70214 GCF_001890085.2 Hipposideros armiger | reverse complement strand
ACTTTTGCAAACTGGATCACTTTTAACTTGAATTCAGCACTGTACGAAAATCTTTTCTGAGCCATTTCTGGGCAGAACGTGGCAAAACATCACCTACCATAATATACCAGTAACAAGTGCGAAACAATGAGCGCAAAGACAACAAGTGCGAAAAAGCAGGAAATGCAAGTAAAAAAATCTACAACCACTGTATAGGATGCACCCAGTTTTCAGACCCCACATTTTTCAAAAAAGAGTGCATCTTATACTTGGGGAACTTCAAATTATAATCACAAATAATAATTCCATGTAGCCTGCTTGGTGTGCTAGGTATTTTTAAGTATCTCAGAGAGACACTTTGGCTAAATTGTCCTTTTATTCCCATCATTTGCTTATGACTGAATGAATAAATGAATTTGAACAGTTTTAGTCTTAAAACTACTTTAGTTCCTATATGTTTCACATTCTCAGAGGACTGTACACTGTTCTACACAGCAAATAATCTTATGTTTTATAGTGTACAAGTAGATGATCAATTTTGTATTTCTCTGATGTGGTTTTTCATTCTCATTTTTAAATCTTCTTCTACCCATTTTCTTCTTCTTCTAGTTTCCCCAGAAACTTTGATAGGAATGTACAAATTGGCATACATAATCATATAATTTATAGGATACAGAGGATGCAGGAAAAACATATTGTCATTATTTCCATTTCTGTGATTCTTCTGGAAACAGTGACCACAGAATTGAACTATGTCTTACAGTTTTTACCTATGACTTATTTTAAATACATTTATCATTTTTGGTCATTCGTAAATATATGTTTTCACAAATCTGTTACACAATGATTTGAACATGTCTGAGCTACGAAAGCAGTGGAGTGCTCCCATCTTGCTCCTCCTGGAATACCACAGACAGCTCAGTACACTATCTTTCTTTCAGTCCTCTTGCTGCCAAGCATGTTTTTCATGTTTTATTAAAGTGTGGGATTCTTCTGATTGTTAAATGTGCATGAGGGTAGAGTCTGAGACCCAAATTTCCTGATGGCTTCTCCTACGAAGTATGTCACAAATGATGACAGACAGAGTAATGTTCACAGCAATAGGGCAGCTGCCAGAGGGAAGCAAATAATAAGCTCTAGAAAATGCCAATTTTAACTTAAAAAGAAATCTATAATTCTCATAAGGTAAGAACCCTGCCTCACCACAGAATTTTCCAAACAATACGCTGAAGAGTATGGATTCCTATGCCCTTGAAAGGGAGTTATTCAAAGTCTGCTTTAGAAACAAAGATCATTTAAATCCTCTTTTGTTTTGGCTTCTAAGCTCTAATAAGAGAGAAAGTGGCCCATTTTGGAGAGGTAGTTTGCTTTGAACCAATTACCAATATCAATCCTGTGGGGAACTGACCTTTGCAAAATAATTCTCAGACAACTCATAAAGGTGTCGCATGGTAATCCCTTGCCAGACGGAACCTCAGCAAAGTACAGAATGTTTTGAATTTTCATGTCTCACATAAAAGAATATCATAATGCTATGGGATAGTTCTGTCAAATGGGGCTCATTAATTCTGATCACAACTGTATTTTAAAATCCTTAAAGCACAAAATGACTACAAAAAAATGTAATGAGTTTTTTAGACAAATCTCTCATGTTACACAAAGTATTAAGTATCTTACCCAAGTGTATGAAATTGTATATATTTGTGCCTATTATTTTAGTAAATCTTTCATATTCTTTTTTTTTCTTTTTTTAGTTTTTCAAAGAGACTATACAAAATCATTTTTAAATATATATGTGTGTGTATTTTCTTTAGACAATGTTCCTGGATCTCATTAGATTTGTTGATGGATCTTTAACAGTTGAAAGCTAAAAAACATTGCAGGAAAATATTCTTTGTACTGTATATTTAAACACTATTGTTATTTCTGCTGTCCTTTTCAATAAAATACTTTCTTTTTCCTGGTACTATTTTTGGATAACAGTGTCATGTAATCGTGCTGAAGAATATAGTCCATGGAGTCTAATTGTGTGGTTTTTGAACCATGTTTTATCACTTATATCTTGTAAAACTTTGATAAAGTTACTCCCATTTTTGGAGCTATAGTTTTCTCATCAATAAGCTGAGGGCTATAATAGTATGTATTTTCATGCCCTAATTGTGAAGATTAAATGAAGTGACATATGTAAACTACTCAGCTCAATGCCTGGCATATACTAGTTCATTACTGAAAGTGTCTGGAGGTGAAATTTTCAGCAA
This sequence comes from Hipposideros armiger, assembly GCF_001890085.2. Classification (NCBI taxonomy): domain Eukaryota; kingdom Metazoa; phylum Chordata; class Mammalia; order Chiroptera; family Hipposideridae; genus Hipposideros; species Hipposideros armiger. Next base: position 67,977 of record NW_017733117.1, on the reverse strand, counting down.
TACTGAAATACATGGTAGAACTTTAACATGCAAAAACTAGATTTGTCATATTTCTATGTTTTTTTCTTAGCATCAAATCTCCTTAAGTGTAACGTAACCTTTACCACTAATTTACATCTATCACCCATTCCCACAGCACCAGTTTAGACGTCGCCAACACCCAGAATTACACTGTTTTGTTATAATAAATTCAGCCACTCCACTGTCTGACTTCAATTTAAGTTTTCTCCAGCCACCTCCCTCATTTATTCAACTGTAACTGTTCCTCAAAGTCATAGGATAGCCAGGCTCTTAAATCCTTTTATCTATGCATTTGGCTTCCTCTTTTTTTCTCTTTTGCTTTCTGGCTGGAAATTTTATTACACATCTGTGTGCATAAACCATAAGCTTACACTGGACTTTCTAAATGCTGCTATTAAAAAATAGAAAAAACATGCATATACATTGGCAAGCAAATGGACCCACAAAGTTAATAAAAACTGCTAAAAAGAACATTTTACTTAAATACACTTTTTAAAAAACTTTTTAATGTTAGACAACTCATACAAACTTCATTTATTCCTTTTTTGTTGTTGTTCTTTCAGCAAGACATTGTGCTTTAATTTATTCTTTTTCCATTGTCCCAGTTTTATTTTGGAATGATTTTTGGTCAAATGGGAAAATGAATGCATGTACTGAATGCATTTTGGGTGTGGCATAGTCCTTTTAACCACTAAAAAGATGATCAAGTTCCATAGAAACCCGGTAATTTTCATATTATATCATATTCAAGAAAAGATCCTATAATATCAGAGCTTTAATATTCAAAACAAATTAGATGAATATATATAATAAATATGTAACATATATATAAATTACACACACA
>NW_017733117.1:43963-61772 GCF_001890085.2 Hipposideros armiger | reverse complement strand
GCCCTTAAATTTTTTTCAAAACTTTCTAATCTCTTGATTTCCTCTTTGACCTATGGTTATTGGAAATTGTATTTTTTATTTCCAAATATTTGTGAGATATTTCTACATAATGCATTTCTAATTTAACATCCTTTTGTTCAGAAAATTATGTAGTCTCTTTATTCCAAGTTATATTCTTTATTCTTTATCTGCTTCATCTGATATAGCTAACGCAGATTTATTTTGATTAGTATATGAATGCTATGCATTTTTTCCATGTTTTTATATATAGTGTATCTTTATATTAAAAGTGAAGTTACTTTAGACACCACATAGTTGGGTCTTGATTTTTTATACAACCTAGCAATCTTTTCCTTTTAATAGGTTTGTTTATACCATTTGTATGTAATTAAATTGTGATGCATATGAATTAAAACTTAATATCTTATTAGCTGTTTTTTTATGGTGCTATCAGTTCTTTGTTTCTTTGTCTTTTAACTTTTGTGCTGCCTTCATTTGAAGTGATTATTTTTTTATTATATTTTTTCTCCACTATTGGCTTCTTATGTATACTATTTTTTTCTACTTGTTAAGTTATGCTTGAAGTATGTATCTTTAGTTAATCACACTACACCTCCAAACACCATTATATTGTTCCATGTGTGATGTAAGAACCTTATAATGATATATTTCCAATTTCTGATCCTTCATGCTATTTTCATAACTGTTACATTTACAAAAGCTACAAATTTGCACCATATTGCCACTATTATGCATTAGACCTGAGTGATGTCTGTTGTGCTGGTCAGACCCAGAATTAGGCAGATGTTGTGTCACTATTGTTTAGTGGGGAGACTTTCTGTAATTTTGCCTGTCCCCTAGTGGTAGATCTCTCATGGCCGGGGCCCAGGGCTAGTGGTATGGGGGATATTTTTTTCCTAATCCTTTCCTCTAGCTTCTATGGCTCTTCACCTTGCATCCAAGGGGGCGATCAGTTTATTTGACTTACCTTCTTAAGGTGTCCGTTCCACAGGGGAGTTGGGGTCATGCACCCAAGTGGGATTTCTTCATTTCCCACTGCAGTGACTACCACCCTTCTTCAGGCCCGCAGCAATGAGGGAAACTTGAACTGGTTTCCTACACCACCATACATCTTCCTGTGAGCATATCGTAAGGTCCACACAGAGAAGCCTCTGACTGGGACAAACTCCACTTGTGTCTGAAATAACCAGTAGCTCTGTACTCATGTGCCAGCCACCACTCCACTTTCAGAAATTGGTTTTAAAAATGTAGCTTCTATGATGCCCTTGTCTTCTTTCCATGCTCTGACCCAGCCAGGTAAGTAAGCCAGTGCTCATGTCTGAGTCTCTCTGTGGTGGGACTGGTATGCTTTTTGATTCCACACTTTTGATTGAGTGCCTTGTGATCTCAGATTTTTGATGAGGAGAGAAAAGTTGTGATTTTGAGAATTCTTCTTTGAGCTTTTCTTGTTGTTAAAGTGGGAGTGATGATCTTTCTAGATTTCAATAGATTTAAAAGCTGAAAATAACTTTGTCTTTAATTTAAATTATTTCTGGATAACCTGGATGTTCAGTAAGGCTTGCTTGACTAATAAGGCAACCACCATTTAGCAACCCATGAAATGTCACCATGTAGCAATCTCAATAACTTACATCAAATTACAACCATGTAAGAGTACTTTCAAAAGATTAATTTGTTGTCACTGTATAAAGATATTGTATATAATGTTTATAAACTAATCTATGTCTCCCTATAACTTATTTCATCAAGGAATCCATTGATTTGTGTTAAGTAAACTGCTTTATAAGACTTTTCCATAGGGCCGGCTGAGTGGCTCAGCTGGTTAAGAGCTCGCTTAAGAGTTTGAGCTCTGAGCAACTGCGGTTTGATTCCCGGCCAGAGCTGAGCTGCCAACAGATGGTAGGATGGCTCATCTGAAAAAGAAAAAGAATTTTCTATAAAATACAAATATATAATAATAGGATGATAATCTAATCTCCAGTGGACTACAAAACTATATAAATTCATTAATTCAAATATTCAACAAGTATTTGTTTATTATCTGACATGCACCAAGCACTAAGGAATATGGTAGATTCACAGTGGAGAATAAAATACACATTTTATAACATATTCATGATTTTTAAATAATTAAACAAAAAAAATACCAAAATGTGTTAAATAATGTAAAGGGGGGAGAAGTAATAGAAATGATTAAAATAGGAGGAAAAAGGGGAGTGGAGGACACTTCATACTTGAGTTTACAGAAGTTCTGTCTAAATAAGAAACGTCTATGCTGTATCCTTAAAGATGTTAAAAAAATAAAAGAGAGAAAGAAAAAAGAAATAATATTCTAGGTAGAGATAACAGAATGTGGGATGACCCTTAAGAAAGGCAAGAGCATTGTGTCTTTGAGGATAGGGGAAAAGGTCATTGTATTTGAAATTGAGGGACAATGAGGGTAGCGTCAGAAATTGAGGCTACAGAGATGGGCAGGCAGGGCCATATCTTTGGGGTTTTGGGGGCTGTGGGCTATGGTGAACTTATAGCTTTCACTCCACATGCCATGTGAAGCTGCCTTCTCATTTCATTAAGTGGCAGTTCTATTCTTCCAGTTGTAGGGACTTTTGTGTGTTTTGTTCACTTGTGTATTCCAAGGGCCAAAAATAGTGCATAGAATGTTTAATAAACATTTGCAAATTAAATAAATTAATTTAATATTTGCTTTTGTGCAGAAACGTTTATCCAAATCCGTTTATATTTTTCCTTCGAGTGAGCATTGTGTTCTTTCATATGTACTTTAGTGACTGCATCCTGACATCTATCTAGTTGTTGCTATTTGTTTTGACCTTTCAGTTCAGTTTGGGTTTTGCTGTTGTTATTGTTTTTTGCTTGTTCATTTGTTTTTAAGATTGCAGATAACACTTTGGTTGATGAAATTAAATTTTGAGCTAGATATATGTAGGTTTGAATTCCAATTTATCATGTAGATTTGAGTAATTTGCTTAACATTTATGAGCCTTAGTTTATCTATAAAATAGGAAATTACCTTTATTACATAATCTTTGAAATAAATTAACAAGAAAATATGTGCAAAGTTACTAACACCAATAAAACATTCAATAAGTGAAGCGTATTATAACAATAGTATTATTATTTTTGTGACATAATTGTCCCATGATGATCAACATTAAAACATGCCTCTTCTCAAATTTCCTAAGTGTTAGTCAATCAAATTCATTTCTTTAATAAAAAAACAATATTATAGGCATCTTATCAGCATCTTAAGCCAAGCCTATATGAAGTGTTACATAAATTAAGTAGAATACATCTGGTAATATTTACAAATACTCTTAAAAACCTGTGGCTTTGACTGCAAAATTAAGAAAAAAAGCTAATGTAACATGTAAAAGTATTTTGATATCAATATTAATTCAGCTAAAGAATTGAGGGACATTTAATATTAAAAATATTTTCTTTGTGATATTTGAGTTTTTTTGTTTGTTTTTACTCCACAGGAATCTTTCCTTAATGAAAATAACAATCTAAATTACTGTATGAATTACATCATAACTCATTTATATATCTTTTTGCCAAATTCATCCCTGTCATTCAGTTAGTTGTCTTTCACTTCACATGACTATATAACTATTTCCTAAACTCAATACAAATGGGAAAGTTTAAAACCTTGTTCTGTTGGATCTAAGTCTCAACAGGGAATTGTGGGTTTAATTGGCAAAGGGCATTTTCTGGATGTTCAGCTGATTATCAGTTTAAATGATAAGCTCCCTTATCATTTAAACAAAAGACTGGCAGTCTTGGTCCTTGATGGTTTGTGAAATCTCAGGAACCTCTCTAGTCCAAAAGCAATTTTTTCATTGACAAACTGTTTACACAGAGACCATTTGGATGAAATACAGCCTGTTTTCAGAGAAGAATTCACACACTGTCTCTCCCATTGGCCAGAGTCTTACTGTCAAAACAAAACAAGGAGCTGCAGAAATGTGGAGGAAGGTTAAAAAAACTTTTGAAGGAAGCAGGTAGAGGTGAGTCAAGAAACTAGGGAATTGTATCTCAAAGAAAAACAGATAAATCATTGCATCTGTAACTAAATAGACCTGCTATCAAATTCTTCTTGCCCCTATATTGAGAATGAGAATTCTGAGCTTCTTGACCTTAACTAGCTAAGGAAACAAGGTACAATCTCTCCAAGTTCAATTTTCTTTTTTATGTTGTAATGTTTTCCAATTCATAGAACTAATTGTAAATTATTGTTATTGATCATGTTAATGATTTTTTAGTATTCCATTATTCCATTACACTGTGCTGTTTTAAAGGGCTGCAGTATCACTATTTGTTGTTGTAATATTATCACTTCATATACTGCAGAGAATATTTCTTTAATCTCCTTTGCTCTTTCACCAGTCCCTCCCCCTTCCACTTGTCCTTCCCCTCTCATCACAGACTTCACATTTGCATGTTACAACTAAGCTTTACTATTTTTCCTCCCCTATTTTAACCGCCTTCCTTCACCAAAGAGGAGGGGTTTTTTTTTGTCGTTGTCATTGTTACTTTGAAGGGGAACTTTTGAGTAGATCTGTTGGTCACAGCATAGAAACACCCCTGAGGATCTAGGCCTTAAATAGTCACAGGAGAGCTAAATTTGGCAGAATAAGCACTTAAGCCAAATGAGTCCAGCTGCTCCGAGGACCAAAGGGCACTGTGGCTTGAAGCCAAAAAAAATTGGAGTTATTAGTGGTCAGTGATTTACATATAAATGTTAAAATATATTAAATATATATCTTACATTAATTTCAAGTTCTGCATAACATGTGTAATTTTATATTTTTGTTTCAAATATATGAAATGTTAATGTCATTATTTTTATTAATTGTGAATGCTTTGAAGATGAAATACTGGCATTTATTACAAATTTTACATGTAATAAAGTATTACATGTAATATATGCCAAAGCACCAGCATACGACTTCTGTTTACCCATGCTGCAGAAAGAAAGCCTACAACTGCTTTGAAAAAATGAAGTTGAAACCTGCAGAGGTTTATAAACAGACAGTTGGTGAATTGGCCTCAGGGTACAGGACTCTAAAAACGTTTTTTAGGGACTTCTTTCCCAGAATAGTTACTTAGACTTTTTCTTTCATCTGAGGTGCAGCTGGTCATAACAAACGCAATTTCAACCAAGCCTCCGGGGTTTCCTTTCTCTGTCGTCACGATTCGCACCCCGCTGAATGAAATATCAACGCACTGAACCTTGTCAGGGCAATGAGCATGATGATAGGGACTCGGTGCTATAAATGAGGTTAATAACTGGTGAGAAAGCCGAGCTTTGTTCTTAGATCCTTCGCATTTTCTTCTCCGCACAGTGTAGCTCTTGAGAAATATTGCCTGTCCATGGAGAGCTAATGGCTCTCGTCATAAAGCTAATACACTGTGCTTCAGTAGTCTTGGAACTCATTTCTGAAGTCACACTAATCTGCCTTTCCTCTGCTCTGTTTTGTTTTTGCTCCTGAAAGGTTTTCTTATTCCCCAAGACTTCAAGCTGTGCGGAAAGCTTTTCTGCTGCTTCTTATGCCATTTCTAATCAGGGGTGACACTTGTTTTCAGAGACTTTTTTTTTTTTTTTGGTCATTTCAATTTTGTAATACACAAAGAAGCTTCTTGTGAAAGAAACAGAGTTTTTGAAAATGTCACAACCCTGCTTGAACACCGCGGGTGTGTGATCCACAACATCCTCCCTTCTCTTCTCTCTCACCAGGTCCCGACTTCTCCACACACATCTCAGGGGATGTTTGCCGTCTGAAGCTCTTGCTGTGTTCTGTCTCTCTTACAAGCCATTTTGAGGATATTGAGTCTCATGACAGACAAGAAAAGCGTATTATTTTTTCAGTTGCCAGGAACTATCTAAGGGCGACTGAATCCATTGGATGGTTTCTGCACCACTATGTTTCTTGTCATGGGTTTTGATGACTTCATTTGCTCATGAGTATCCTTTGGCTTTCCTTTCTTCTACATTCCAAAGGTTTGTAGGCATTTAGGGAGTGAAACTAAATGAGCCATCCTGAAGGGAAATCAAATAACAAAGGATGAGAAAAAAAATGTCCTCCTAACATTCATCACATTGGAACAGGATCAGCCTTAAGCAGAATTACTTGAGTGTGTGTACCCTTTATCTTTGGCTTTGCACCCTTCCCTTTCGGTTTGCCTTTTCCTTTTCAGTGTCTTTGTTTCCTAAAATGCTTGTAGTGATACCATGGTGATAGTTAAAAGGTTACATAGTGTTTCCTGCGTGCCATGCACTATATATATGAACTCCTGAGAAATAGATATTGGGTTGTCGGAAAAGCCATGACGTATTTTTTTCTATATTTTTCGTTACAAAAATGCATCATGACTTTTCCAACAACCCAATAGTGTTATTAGCCTCCTTTTCTAAAAGAGAACAATCAAATGATCTGCTTCAAAGTGGTTCAACAATATGTACAGAGAGATCAAGTAATTTGTTCAAGGTTGCACAGCTAATACGGAGCCGACCTGGGGTGTGCATCGAAAGAATCTCACTCTAGAGATCACACTCCCAAGCACTACACCATACATAGTGAAACAGGCTTATGGAGAATTTAGGAGCAGAAGGAAGAGCATTAATGTATGGTCAGCTAAATCTGGTTTGAAGCACATGCTCCTATTTCATAGAATTTATGACAGAAGGCATGAAAATTTGCTTCTTGAGCCTCATCTTCCTTATCGGCAAAATAAAACTAATAACCTTGTTCTAATTGTGACTTGATAGGGATTAAATATAAAAAATATATAGACACTAGCCCTAATTTTCTAAAGGGAAAAACAGTGCACAGAGGTTAAATGACATGTGCAGCTATAGAGCTTAGAAAGAGTGAAGCCAGTGCTTGAATAATATTTTTCCTATGTCTATGCCTCCCATGCCCTGGCCAATAAAATTAACCTCTCCAGCTGTCCCCATTCCTTGCCCTTCCTTCCAGAGTTTGCTCTGCTCTTGGGACCCATTGATTTGAATATTCTGTCATTCCCAGCAGTACTGAAACTTGGCTATTCTAGTCCATAATGACACTATCATTTTACATTTCCATGAGTAGTTTACAAGGGTTCCAACAGCATACAAGTATTTCTCTATATCTTTGCCAACACTATTGTGGGGAGCCATGGTTACAGGTAATTCAGAGCCTTACAGACTGGCTCAGTTAATGCTTAACCTGTTTCTGCTCCTAAGGCATTGTCTCTGCCTGCACCTGGAGGGTGCTTACAAGTTGTTGAGGTATGTGGTGAGGATGGCCAGTTCCTTAGGAGATACTATAGATAGATGGCTATCTGGGTTAATGGAAGAAAGTGTCCTGGGAAGCTAATCCCCTAAAGCCCCCCTGATCTTTAAGTCTCTAGTAGATAGTTAATGATCTCCTTCTGTATGAGGTAATGCGTAGTTGTACCTGCAGTGTTGCACATACTCAAACTGCATATATTGGTGAGGAAAAATAAACTCAGTGCTTCACCATCAGTGAAGGCCGGCCGCATCAGCATTTGTGTGAGTGTCTCTTTATTCATTCCCACTCCCCCCTTTGGTTACTGATCGACTTGTGGCGGCTGGCCCGCCATACACTATATATATATATATATATATATATATATATATATATATATATATATATATATATATATATATATATATATATATAAGCTGCCCTAACTGATTCAAAAATAGTATCTCATTGTGTTTTTGCATTTCCCAAACAATTAGTGATGTTCGTATACCTGTTTAGTATTTGCATTTCTTCTTTGGAGAAATGTCTATCAAGTCTTTAGCCCACTTTTCAATCAAGTTATTTTTTTGTTTTTGTTATTGAGTTGTAGGAGTTCTTTATATTTTTTGAAATTTACCCCTTATCAGATATATATGTTTTGCAAACATTTTCTCCCAATCTATAGGTTTCCTTTTCACTCTGTTATTCCCTTTGCTCTACAGAAGTTTGATGTAGTTCCATTTGTTTATTTTTCCTTTTGTTGCTTATACTTTTGATGTGATATCCAAGAAATCATCGCCAGGACCAGTGTCATGTACTTTTTCCCCTATGTTTTCATCTAGAAGTTTTATATATTCAGGTCTTAAATTTGATAAAAGTGAACTGGCATCTTAAGATGATTAACCATATAGCTGGGAGGGCTATGGGTGGAGCTGCACCCCTTGTTAACTCTCTCATTCTGATTTCCTGTTAAACTTTGTGGTAACTTCTGGGGCAGAGATTCAAATAAATATAAAGGCCATCTTGGGAAGGCTTTTTTTTTTTTTTTTGCATGTGTGTGGCTCATTGGAGCTCCGGTCAGAAGTGTGCATTCACACACTGCTGGGGTGGTCTTGTTTCTTTTTCTTTTTCCGAATAAAGTGCTCTTTTGGTGAATTTTCTGGAGAGTTATTTTGTCCAGTCAACGTATTTAAGTCTTTAATCCATTTGAGTGGGGTATTTTTGTTGTTTCTTTGTTTGTTTTAATAGTATGAGTTCAATTTCATTATTTTCATGTGTATATCCAGTTTTCCACACCATTTATACCCCATTGTGTATTTGTGGCATACTTGTCAAAGATTGGTTGACTGTATATGTGTGGATTTACTTCTGGGCTTTCTACTATGTTCCATTAGTCTATGTGCCTGTTTTTATGCCAGTACCACACCATTTTAATTTCTGTAGCTTTGTAATATATTTTGATATTAAGAAGTGTGGACATTCTGAGACACCGGGAATTGAAACTTCAACATAAACGTTTGGGGTAGGGGATAGGGTGGGAAGGAGACACTCCCCTATTAACCAATTCCCCTAGTTAAAACCTCCTTGTTTTAACTAGAACCTGACTCATTCCAGTAAAATACATAGCATATTCTTTTCTCCCAACTTGACATATATTTCATCTTATTTTTCATTTAGCTAACTCTTATTTATCATTTAGGTCTGATCCTAAATATTCTAATTATCACTTCTTTAGAAAGGCCACAACTTAACATTCCTGTTAGTTTTCCTGTTTCATGCCCATGACAGCACCTTGTAATTCCAGATTATGTGAAAGTTTTATTTTATTTTATTTTTAAATCAACCACACAGATGGTCAATTTATATGCAATAAAGCTCACCAATTTTAAGGATATAATTCAGTGAGTTTTGAAAAAATTATACAACAATATAATCACTACCACAATCATGAAATCGAACATTTTTTTTAACCCTAAATAGATCCCTTGGACCCATTTGCAATTAACTCTCTCTATAAGCAATCACTGGTCTATTTTCCAACATTATAGTGTTACCTTTTCTAGAATTTTATATAAGTGGAATCATACAGTATGTAACCTTTCAATGACTACTCCCTTTCACTTATCATAATGCTTTTGAGATTCACATATAGTATGCCTATCAGTAGTTCATTCCTTTTGACTTCCGAATCGATAGTTAAGCCCAGTATACTCCTAGCTATACTTTGAGATTCACTTTCAAGCAAGAAGTTTTCCAGATAGATTTATTTCATCCTTTTCTTTGTTCCACTTGCACTTTTTAAATCTCTGGATTACATAGTACTTATATATCATATTGAGACTTTGTTTTTTATTTATCTAGTTGAGGTTATATGACAATGCAATATTTGATAAGAATTTACTTGGAATCTCACACAATGTTCAGTTTGGTGGGCAATATACAGTCAGAAATAGCCCAAAGGTGCATACAGTCTAGTTGGGAGAGGGGCAACATAAGATAATATACTAAAATAAGATAATGTACTAAATTACATATAACAGAATAGTCCAAGCTACCAAATCCAACATGCTGTCAATAATTTCTATGTAAAATTTTTTGTCATTGCAGAAATGATGAAGAGCACTAAAATGTTGTATGAGCTCCTAAAATATTAGATGATTTTAAAAATTCTCTTTATAAGGTGCCATGCCAAGAATAAATTATCTGGAGAGAAATAAGTTAACATTTCTCATTTGATGGAGTTCACTATAAAGCAAGGATGACAGATTAAGAAATAGGAAACACTTTCTCACAGTAAATGCAATAGTAAATACATACCCCATGAAGGTTGGGAACAGAGATGAAGGAAATTTGGCCCTCCCGGTTTGGGTAGGTCAGAAAGAACATCCTCACAAAAACAAATTGCATCATAGACACAGACAGCAGCTTGAGCAGAGGCACAGAGGTGAAATATCATGAAGTTCCCTTTCAGCTGCAAGCAAATTCCCCTAACTGGAGTATAAAGGGTGAGACTAGCATGACAAGAGGTAAAGCTGAGGATGCAGAATGGGAGGAAATTCTGCACAGAATAAATATGATGTTAGTCCTGCATTCTATCAAGTTAGAACTTGGACAGAAGGGAAGGTCAGTTAGGAGGCTCCCTAAATCACTGACACTAATAGAAAGAAACATCACTGGTAATCGTGTGATCACTTTTATAAGCTATGAAAGCCTCATATATTTACCAACACGACCTATCAGAAAACACTGTATCTTTACCTCCCAAGTACATTAAAGTCTACACTGTCTTATCTGCTTCCCCTGCTTACTGTGGGAAGAAAGATGGCATAAGAAAGAAATGGAAATGCCCCTAAGGATGTGGACATTTTCCTTTGTGATTTCATCAACCCAATGTGTTTTCTTGACTGTAAAGACTAACTTTTAGTGAATAAGGAACTTTTAGAAGAAATGTCTTACATTGGAGCTGCAAATTAGAAGCATGCTGCAGTTTGAGTTCATGCTCAGGCATTTGTTAATTGCTACATGATTGTGGATAATATCTGAAAAGCTATTTTACACCTTTTGGGTTACTAATTAAAACAATAATTGTGCCTTTGCTATAAACCAAAGTATTACCTTTTGTACTCTTTCATACTTTGTATTTCTAAGATTTGGCTATATTCATAAAAATGTCTTCATATTAGTGACATGTGACTAAATACAGGTTTCATAATATGCCTTACGAAGTTGACAATGTTTTTGGTTATACATTAAAAGTAATAGCAAAACTGCTATCGATGTTTTTTTGGTCAGCAGATGGCAGTGTGTCTGAGTTGGTGAGTATACAACTTTCTGTTATCAAGTTTGAAGTTTTGGCTTTGGAATACAGGTTTCTCGTACTCAGAATTCGAATATTGTAGAGTTGCATTGGGAAATGTATTAATATTTTTGGAAAGATTAACCATAATGAACCTGGAAAGCACTTCCATCATGATTCTGATGCAGTCTTTCCCTTCTCTCTCTCTCCTTTCTTACTTCCTGTCTTTCTATATTTCTTTACCCCTTCTTGATTTTCTTCTGTGCCTCTTCCTATATTTTTTTGTGTTGTTTCATTCTTTCTCCTTTCCTGTTTAAAACCATTCTTTGAAAAATCTTAGTTAGCAAGTTAAAAATGAATGTAAATGAAAAGCATTGAATTTAAAGATTAGACTTGCATAAGAGATGAATTTTAGTAGAAACCACCTGGAAGAGTGTGTATGGACAAATATTTTTATCCTGAGAATAATGCTTTTAAAGCCAGACTAAGTGATAGATTATTTACTGACTTATTTAAATAGTCCAAATTATCTTATTTTTAGTGTATGAAAAATTGAGGGTTTTTTTGTTTTGTTTTGTTTTTTAAATTCACATGGCAATTTCAACTGTTTGATGCATAAAGTGTCATTTAAAGCTTTCAAGATGCTTGGATTTATCTGTATTTTCAGGAGTTGGGGGCTGGATTTACAGACTGTGAGAAGTAATGTTGAACTGTTTGGGAAGTATTTGTTTTTCCTGGTGTCAAATTATCTTACTTGTATGCCTAAAACAAAATCTATTGAAATATTTTTTTTACATAGGATTCTGCTGGGCTTGCTTTGAATTTTGTCATAGGTATTTCATAGCTAATGATTAAATATTGGATAATGTTGGAAGCAAAAACTGGTGAACTGTTTAATGAATAAAGGCTCTATTTTTATTCTGAAAGCTTCATGTTCTATAGAAAGAAAAGGAATCAATTCAGTTTCATTGGGATTTTAAAAGTATGTTTAATTTTTAGCACTTGCGTGCTTCTATTAAGAAGGTAAACTCAATGAACATGTTTCCTTGTATAAAATGTAGCAGGTTATCACTCCTCAGCCTGTGGTCCGTACAGAAGTGTTCCAGGAGTGGGGAGTTCCTATCACTTGCAAATAGCCCCACTCATAAAAGCTTCAAGTACCTTGGAGGGCAAATCACATCCCGTCTGAGTTGAATCTGCCTACTGTAATTCAACACCCCTCTGTGTACATCTTCTCTGCAGCGCCCATGGAGGCCCCTGAAAACATGTTCCATGGTTCTGAGAGTTCTGATCCTAGTAGTTTAGAGAAAAGCTGAGCAGACCACAGATACCTAGGCAGAAAGATAGACAGGAGTCCTGTAAAATTTAAAATTTAAGTCAAAGCTCATTATCATTGTTTTTGTCCAAATATGAACTCCAACATACAATGTGTTGCTATTTAAATGTACATAATAAAGATACTTAACACTTGTTGAACACTTACTATATATTAAGAGCTTTAAACACTAAGTGTACTCTTATTATCTTTATGGTACAGCTGAGGAAATGGAGGCTTAGGAAACACATATAGCCAGTTATTGGTTTATTCTTTAGGGAATAAGGACACATTAAAAGTCTCAAACAAACAAACAAACAAATAAAAAACAGACACATGAACTTATAACGGCATGATTAAAGACGAATTGTAGAGAAATAACTCAAGGGCATTGTAGACGAATCTTGGTGGAGAGAGAGCACAGAGGCTCTGGTAGGAGGTCATTCAGATCTGAAAAACGGCAGTAGTACCAACAACTGAGAAGGAAGTACAGATATAAGGGCCATCTAAAGTTGAGCGTGACATAATTCATTTCTTTTGTGCTCAGAGCAAAAGAAAATAGATTCCACATGCTTTCATAATAAACTCTTCGAAGTTATTATCTGTTTACTCTGATACCTACTCAAAGGGTCAGGGAACTCAATAAATAAAATATGAAGTGCAGCTGCTTTTAACACTTTGAAAACTCAATGTTAATTTTTTTCCTAAGGTAGAACTATAATTCACAAATGTGGGTTAATTTAATTTGGGATGAATAATATTATTTGCCTCCCTCATGTCTCCCTAAAGGTGCAAAATTCATGAGGTCGGGCATTGGAGGAATGAAACAAGCACCATTATCTCCTCTGGTTCCAAGGAAAAAAATGAGAAAAGTGATGCTAATGTGTTTAGAATAAAAGACAGTTCACATCAGAGTAGTCAAAAATTAAAATAATTTTTAAAAATAAGAATGCCATGAATAAAATAAGAAAAATGAGAAAAAGCATATCATGGAAAAAAACATGTCAATCACAAAAGTACATAAAAAAGTTGCATGATATTTTTGTGAAATAAAAAGACAGACTTGAATTCAAAACATTCTAACTATACTTACCAAAGCTTATCCTGCTCTTCAGTGTGGCGGGTGCTTTTGGACAGCTTCCGCTGTCCATGTCAGAGAGTTCACGCAAGTGGAAAATACTGGACAAGAGACCTGGGGAAAGAAAAAGATTTATTCCTGTGTCAAACAAGAAGGGCTCTTCTAAGGAAACTAGATTTTATTAGAAGGTGGAATATTATTCCTGTTGGAAAGTATATTTTCCATAAATCTCTAGAATTTTACACATGCAAGGAAAAAAAAGGAAATGTAGGCAGGTGGGACAAAAGGAAATATACAAATTCTAACTGTGGACCAGATACTTTACATTTTCTCCTCTCCATGGTCTTATTATTATTCTCATTTTATAGGTGATAAAATTGAGGACGAAAGAAGTTAAATAACATGCAGAAGATCAGACTGCAAACATTATCTTCAAGACTCTACATTTATCATAATTTCATTCTACTGTCACCTTGGATATTTCACTCCTAATAAATGCTAAATTAAAGTATTAATATTTTATGTTTAATGTTTAGGATGTATTTCCTGAGGGCTCTAATATGTCATGGCTTTCTTGATTAAAAAAACAGTGATGACATTAAGAAAATACTGAACGATACAGCTGTACACTTCAGAGTAATTACAAAGGGGAAAAAAAATGGAAATGTTAGCATCATAGAAGACAGTTCATTTTCTACCTGCATCTGTATTATGCTTCTGTGCTGCTTTTTTTTTAATATTGTTGCATGTTTATGAAAAAATAAAATGCAAATAAATTCCCAGATGGATCATTGATATTTGCAAGTCTCTAGATATTCATTATACTTAAAATGTTAGTAAGATAATTAGTTTTGAAAATATAAATGGCAGGCTGAAAATTATTGTAATATACATATTATAGGCTAAGTGAGACTTATTGCTCAACTGCTTAATGACTAATCTGGCTTTATTTTGGTGGATAGATAAGGCCTGCATTTATACAGATTAAAGAATAACAAGATTTAAATGAATTTTGAAGCCCTATGTGGTGGTTAAAAATACAGAAATTGTATGTTATTTTAAAATCAGTGTAATTTTTTGTATGATTGTATTTTGGAATAATTTTTAAATGACATAAAGACTGTGGAAAAGTTGCACTTACAAAAATATTGCAATGGCACTTTTGCATAGCCATCACCCATATTCCCCAGTTGATGATATTTTACTACCTTTGCTCAATTCCCACTTTTTCACTCATTGCATATAAATTTAAAGAATTAAGAAGGGTCTCAGATTGTACCCTGCTTGGAAGCCAACAAGTTACCTTTTCACAGTCTCAGAGATGCTGGCAGAAGGCAAAAGATTTTTGTGTCAGATACTTTCATTACGTTTTGACTACCAAGACACAGCAGGCAGCATTAGCTTCATGGCCCCATGGGTTCCTATTGCCTAATACAATGGGGATAGGGATGGGATGTCAGGTCTGGATAGATGATGCACGCACATTGGGTCTTTAGTACAGCTGAGCAATTGCAAACATAAAAACCTCTATCTTATAAGGGGGCTGCAAAAATACCTGTCCAACCTTTACCCCAGAGGGAAACATTAACGTCATTATTCCGGTCATACAGCAGAACCTCCCTCTGCCCAGTGGATTGAGACATTACCTCTCTCTCCCACAGTGATTTGCTATATAACCATCCTTGCAAAGATAACATGGATTAAATATGTAGACATGTCAAGACTGATGGAGAATTATCTTCCAACAGTGAATACCTATTATCATTCATCCCTTTTTGAACCATTGAAAATAGTTCCAGATACAATGTCCCATCAGTGTTTAATACCACAGTGCATAATTTAATTTACAAATCAGACATTCTCCTACATGACCATAGCACAACCATGCAAATCTGGAAATCAACTTTAATACAATAGCACCATGAAACACACAGGTTTCATTCAAATTTTGCTAGCAGTCCAACAATATATTTTTCCATACTTGTCTAAGGTCTAATCTAGGACCATGTATTTCACTTTCATGTCCCTTCATTCTTCAGTCTGGAACATTTTCCTGGCACACTGTTGCATGACCTAGACTCTTAAGGAACATAAGGCTTTCCACCTGGAGGATTTCTTTCAATTTGGCTTTGTTGAATGTTTCCTCAGAAACATTCATGACTTTGGGAGAGGAATACCATAGACTGATGCTATGTCTTCCAGTGCATCTCATCATGAGCACAGGACATTTTCCTATACCCCACTGAAGCTGTACTTCTGATCAGATGGCAAAGTTACAAAATTGCCTGGAAATTTTCTTTACTGAAAAGACATGGTTTTTGCTTATGCAACTTTTAAATATTTGGGAGAAATTACTGTGAATCTACCTTAATATTTTATCATCAAACTTGCATCCACCAATTTTACAACATTGATGCTCCCTACCTGAACCAACATCCACTGTAATGGTTTATTTTCTGTTCCTCTCACTCTTCCTATATGGCTTGTGATTCTAACATAAAGATGAGGTTCCTATTTACCTTATACAATTATTAATTAATGTATTTATATCTATATGGAGTAATGAATTATAATTTTATCCAGTGTGATATGAGCCAACACTATGGGCATTTTTGATGCACAAATTTCCTTAGATTTTGTAAGTACGAGATCCTTCAAATTTATTTTCCTCTCTTTTGGACATGTCTCTGTACTTCTTTGAGAGCTTTAATTTTTATCACAAAGATATATTGCAGTTTTATCTTGTACTTTCCCTGCTTGAAATCAGCCTTTCTTTAAGGTGCCTTGATTCCTTTTAGTAGAGGATGGTATTTTGCGACCAAGATCCGTGCACTTGATATCCTCATTGCTATAGAGGTATCACAGAATCTAAGCCCTCTAGCTGACAAAGCTAAATACATATTTCATATATGTATAATATTATTAGTATAATATATATAATTTCATGTATGTATAATATAAAAATGTATAATATTATATTATACATATATACATTTATTTCCAAACACAAATATGTGGGTATCTATTCACAAAAATATTACTAAGTAAAATTTAATACCTTCTCTCTTTTCATATTTATAAATGCCTTCTCTGATAGTGAGAATCCTGACTCCTAATATCAGATCCTTTGCTCTAGTGCAATTGTCTCTTCTATGCTGGTCACTTGGCCCCTGCCAGGGAAGAGAAGTGGAAGAAAGGAGGAAATTTCTTTTAATTGTTATTTTATAAATTTGTTTTGTTTTTCTTACATTTGACCAGGTAAATTTTTGTAGTTAGACAAATGGCATTTGCACAATAGCCTAGAATCAACAAAATTTGGGGAAGATGTCATGCTGTCCTACATTGCCTAGAATTGTCTTATTGGATTGTGTCCAGATTTTAGTATTAAAACGTAATTTTTTGAACTGTGGCTGATCCCTAACTATTTTAGTCTTCCAGTTTTGTTACGTTAGGGATGACATTCTACTAAATCAATGAAATGCTGTTCAGTATGGTCCCAGTGGTATGGCGTTTCTGGAAAAAAGGAGAAACCAGTGACTTATCAGAAATAGTGTCTTTGAACCATGACAGGGCATTATATACCTTAAGCAGAACTGGGACATTTGGTTCCCAAGAGTTGCAGAGAAAACCGAGTAGCTTAGATGCCACACAAAAAAAGAAATGTTGGAAGTGTCTTGCTATCTTTTCAGGATTCCAATATGATTTTCTAAAGACATGTACGCTAAAAGGGAACACTATATCTCTTCTGAAATGAATATGAATCTTTTTTCAAAGTGAATTCTATATAAATTGAAGCCTTAAAAAAGGAAAGTATTCATATAACTCAGTGGTATATAAAAGTGTTAACAGAGCACTAGTGAAATGCTTTGTGATTCAAATAATGTTTTAAGGAATTTAGGCAAGCTTATGCTACATTTTGAGTAAAGGTACGCCAAAGTAAAATTTAAAGACAAAGACAAAATCAGAAGAAATTCATAAATTATTAGAATTGTTGCCCTAAAGAAAGCTGTGGGAATGAGCCTGGATAGTACATACAGCTGGACTGAGGTTCTAAACCTCTATGTTTAGACAATGTTTCTGAACCAACAAATGTGTATGGACGTATAATGACCTTATAATAAAATGACACCAATAAATATTAGGTGCTCCAAAATGTTAGCTATTATTATTTAATGATGTGAACATTAAAAATGTGTTTTTGAGACAGAAGCTCTTCCTTTTCTCTACTACACACTAGATCTGGGTTATGCATTGATCTGACCAAGTGGACAAAATATAACATTCTTGACTCAATCAAAGCTATATTAGAAACCGAGATTCTGGAATATACG
>NW_017733117.1:39041-42328 GCF_001890085.2 Hipposideros armiger | reverse complement strand
CATCTTTGCTGTAGAGGGCAGTGTCACTGGCCCTCATATGTGGGATCTGAACCGGGGCCCTCTGGCATCCCAAGCCAGCTCTTAACCATCGTGCCACTCGGCCGGCCCGGGGTGTGTGTGGTTTTTGATCAGAGGACTCAATCCTCACAGGAAGCAACTTCTGATCGATTGATTTACTGGAGTAAAGTAGAACCAAAAACATAATGGTAAACATTGATAGTTGATATAATTTTATTTCACAGAAAGAATCAAAACTTGATAGATGAAGAAAATTCTCTTGAAAAATGTTAAGGCTCATTATACACAGAATAATAATTAGTTAGCATCCCTGTCTTTTTTTGTTATGTGTTCATTTATTTGTAGACAAATACTAGAGAACATAGAATAGTGAGAGTGGCATTAAATATAGGAAATGTCCCCAGAGAAATTATGAAATATATTCTGGGTTTCTGAACAAAAACTTGAAATTTGGCTAAGGAGTCAATGGAATGAGTTAGGGAGTCAGGTCCATGTCTAGATTCTGCAGAACTATAAAAACGCTGCTGGTAAAGTTGATCTAGCATGCCAAAAGTTCCTTCAATCATACAGCCAATCAGTATAGGATTGAGGTGGGTATGGCCATCAAATTGACTTTGTGGCGGTATATGCTGGATAGAAACAAACTGTAGTAAAACTGATTTCTTGGCTACATGCTGTAATGATTTTCCTCATCCATATCACTGTCACTTTTTATTGCTTTCCCTGAGAAACACAGTTTCAACTTTTGTATTGTTTAGAAAGGTTGGTCTCCTTTCAAAATAGAATGAGGGATAAAACAGCCTAATAGTGGTTAACTAATATTAAAAAGACCCCATTTAAATTATTTAATCACATGTGATTATTAGAATTAAGGCTTAAGCGATAGATTAGAATGGGGTTAAAAAAGTGTTCTTTGTTTATTAAGGAGATCAGACATATAAAAATTTAAAAAAAGGAAATTCTCTGAGATGAACATATGACTAAATAATAAAACTCTTCCTCTGTTTGCCTTTATCTAGTTGTCCAAGGATTTCTATAAAATTATCCAAATTACAATAAAGCAATATTTGAAGAACACTGGATGTTAATTACAATATGTTAATATTGTTTCAAATGTAACTAGTGTTAGTTATATAGTGATTATTGTTCCTATGATGTATTAGTATTCCCATACACTCATTTTTCTTTAAATTCTGAAAGGCACTAAAGTTGGTTTGGTGCACAGCACTGCAAATCTTTAAAATGACCTATTTGAATTCATATGGGGTGGGTTCATATTGTCTCTCTTACCTACTAGATATTGAAAGCAAGTTATTTAACCTTCTCTAATAACTTAATATTTTTGAGAACTAATTTTGATCTCTGTTAAATCTGACAAGATTAAATGAATTACAGTCTGCAGTATATTAAGCACATTTAAAATAATCAATAATTGGCAGTTCTTGTAAATGTCATCATCACTGTCATCATCATATATTAATATCCTTCTAAATATTCTCATAGAGGCATATGATATCTTGGTAAAAACAAAACAAAACAAAAACTGTTTAGAAACCTATTTCTACTGGAATGAGTTAAACTTTGATATCAACATATTGTATTAACCTACATCCGTTCTGCATTGTCAAATATGTATGCAATTGATCTTCATTTCCTGACCTCAGATGCTCTGGAGTAACCGCGTTCATCAATAAAAAGCTATTATACAGGACAAGGATGGTGGGTGTAAAGTCTCAAAATAGTTTGTATATTATGTTTGCATCCATCAAGATGAAAGTGGAAAACTGCAAAACACATTTTATTACCTGACAAGCAACATGAAGTGCCTACCACTACTGTATATAAAAATCATATTTTATTAACACAGGTTAACAGGAGAGGGCAACATTTGCGGTTCAGCATGAATTTGTTAAGTGTGTAGTTCCTCATTGTGCATATCTCAATAACTTTAATTTAAAACTCTTAGACACTGTGGAAAACCTACTGTATTTGATTTTAAATGGCTTATAAGCATTTATTAATGCAGAAAACACTTATTGATAATCAATTATATATCCAGCAAGTAATTAGATGCTGGGTACCCTCAAGAAAGTATACATTATCCCTGATCTCCAAAAGCTCACAAGCTAAGCAGTAAGATTACTAGTATTGGGTCGTCGGGAAAGTCATGACGCATTTTTGCATTGGAAATATAGAAACATACCTCATGACTTTCCCGACGACCCAATAAAATAACTATATTGGTGGTAGCGAGATCAAATCCATATCCTATTTAGTGCAATTATACTCATGGGCCAAAAAATCCCCTCTGCCTCTATTTATGCATCTGAGTGTCTGTTGCGGGGTGGAGTAGTGGTGACAACTATGCTTTGGAGGAAGAAAACTTCACAAAGTATTATATGTGTCACAGTGAAAAATATATTCACAAGTACATATACACAGGTGTTTTAGAAAGGACTTTAGAAAGCATACAGTTCTGCAAAGGCTGAATATAAATGACCAGCAATGGGCTTGCCCAGTGGCGCAATGGTTAAGACCTGGCTTGGGACCCCAGAAGGCCCCGGTTCGGATCTCACATGTGAGGGCCAGTGACACTGCCCTCTACAAAAAAAAAATAATAATAAAAAATAAATAAATAAGTGGCCAGCAATGAAAGTGGGAAATTCTTTAATTCCAACCTCAGCTGTTTGGGCTTTATTTTTCAGTTGTGTACAGTGATAAAAAATTTCTGAAAATTTATTCATTTATTCATTCATTCATCCATTCATTCACTTACAATTATTGATTCAAAAACTGTAAATTGATTAGATGTTATTTCCTTAACATCTAATAAGCTCCAGGCAGTGTATAAATGCCGACAATATAGTAGTAAACAAACGTGCATACACTCGTGTTCTTGTAAAGTGTACAATCCAATGGAGGACTCAGATATAAATTAAATAATCTTATGAACATATACATATAGATGTATAATTTAAAAAGAGATCAGTACTCTGAAGGGAAAGAAGAAAGTTCTGTGACAACATATATTTCAAGAGAGAAATGGTGGGACAGTCAGGGAAGGTTTCTTGAGGAAGTGCGCATTAAACTTAGACCCTAAGATAATGGAGATTTACCCAGAAAAAGGGTGTGACCGTGGTGGAGACGTTGTTTCTTGTCCTGTTTTGTTTTGTTTTTAAATACTTTTGGATGGGTATAGAGTTTTAAGTTGCCAGTTATTTTCTTTCAGCTTTTTAAAATATTTCTTTTTTATCCCATGCAATTGCATT
>NW_017733117.1:32980-34844 GCF_001890085.2 Hipposideros armiger | reverse complement strand
CGGCATACATGACAATCCTCTAACTTTTCACTAGATAAGTAGCCCAGTGTCCAACAGAGGAGACATGAGCCATAAATTTCAAGACAGTGAATAATGCTGATCTATCTATCAAGGGCTTCTCTGGAGCCATTTTTTTATTTTGGGAAATCAGCTTTATTTTATTATTTGCTAGATACTAAAAATATTATAGATGAATAAGTCTGATATGTTAATGGCAAAACCAAATTTAGTATATTTTGCATGATTGTCTGTGAACACCTAAATCTTAATATTTTGCATTTAAAGTTCTGCTGTTTGCTTAGCTATTTAAATCTCCCCACACAATTCTTCAGTTACTATCAAAATAATATTTGCTTGATAAGGGAATATGTTAAATTTTACATAATTTTTAACACTATCAATTTTTAGAGGGTAAAAATATCAGCTTTTATAGGTAAACTAATTCCTAAGATTAACTATATAAGTTTTAGTGATAGAAGTATTTGACCTCTAAATCTTGATTCAGTTCTCTTCCCTAAGATCTAAACAGATAGAAATTCACCAATGTATTATTGTTTTGTCTTTTTAAATGCTTTGCTTTAAAAACAATTTTAACCTCCAAAAAATTGAAAGAGGAATACAATGAAAATCAGTGTATTCTTTAATTAAATTTACCAAATTGTTAACATTTCGCCTCATTCCCTCATTCTCTCTTACTTGTGACTGTTCTACACACACACACACACACACACACACACACACACACACACCACACACACACACACACCACACACACACACTCCCACAATGTTTCTTTGCTGTTTAAAAATAAGCTGCAAACATCATTTCAAATTCAAATATATCTGCATGTAACCACTAAGAACAAATGCATTCACCCATATAATGAAAGTATCATCATCATATTCAATAAATTATTGATGCAATAAATAATATCTAATAGCTACAGAACATATAAAAATTTCCCAACTGTTTCATTAATGTCTCTTTGGGTTTTTTTATCCATAATTCAACCAAGCATCACTTACTGCATGGAATTTTCATGTCTCTTACATATCTGATTTCCCCCTATAGTGGGATGAATGGTGGCTCCAAAAACATGTTCATGTCCTACAACCTGTGAATGTGACCTTATTTGGAATAAAGGGTCTTTTTTAGATGTATTTATCAAGGATTTAGAGAAGAGATCATCTTGAATTATCCAAGGGGTTCCTAAATTTAATGACAAGTGTTCTTATACTAGACAGAAGAGAACACATGTGAAAATAGAAGCAAAGATTAGAGTGATACAGACACCAAAAAAAAAAAAAAAAGTGGAGCCACCAGATACTGTACGCTGCAAGGAAGGATTCTTCCTTAGAGCCTGCAAAGGGAGAATGGCTGTGATGACACCTTGATTTTCGACTTCCTGCCTACAGAACTGTGAGACAATAAATTACATTGTTTTAAACGACTAAATTCATGGTAATTTGTTAGGGCAGCCCTAAGAAACTAATACACGCCCCCCAACCTTTTAAAATTTGAGTATTACATTTAATGGTATTGAATTTATTTTAAAACCCATAACTGATATCTAGTAGAAGATATAAAGTCTACATTTACTTTATTTTCTCATGATTACAAGTGATTATTGTTATTCTTGTGTTTGTGATAAGACTTTTTGGTAAGAATTACTACGTTTTACAGTATCACAACAGGACCAATACAATGTAAGCTTATTATACTATTCATGTGCTGAGTTTTTTCATACACTTTTACTTTGGAATGATTTAGATTTCTAGAAAAGTTGCAAAGACAGTAGAGAGTTATCACATAACCTTCAACTTGATTGCCCTAATGTTAACATCTTATATAATCACAGTATATT
>NW_017733117.1:29536-30780 GCF_001890085.2 Hipposideros armiger | reverse complement strand
GGGAAGACAGAGTGATGGGGCTTGAAAGTGGTCAGCAATCTAATGTCAAAAATGGATTCAGACTTTATTTACAAGTATCTCCTTTTCCTCTGTTCCCTGTATAAAGATCATATCTTATGTGTGTAGTAGAGTTGGATTCTATCCCAGGATCCCTTAATCTCCTGGCTAACTTTTTACTTTGTTTACATATAGTATATTCTTTAATGATTTTTATATCATTTTACTTTAAATCTATATCATTATCTATATAAGTAGGTTACATGTAGACAGCATGCAGCTTGGTCTTGCTTTTTATCCAGTAAGAAATGTCTGCTTTGCGTTTTGTTTAGATAATTTTTTGTCATGAAATATATATATATATATATATATATATATATATCATTAAATATGACATTTTAACCATTTTAAGCTTACAATTCAGTTGCATTAATTACTGTGATATTGTAATTTATAGTAAGAAATATATATTTGGCCTTTGTCCCCTTTCCTGGCCCAGAGCTCTGAAAACCCTTGGAATTTCTTAAATGTTGAGAGCAATAAAGGTGTATTTTATTATGTTAATGAGGTAAATTTTGGAAGTCCCCTAGGTAACCTAAGGATGAAGGCTGGTTGCCAAGAGAACCAATCAAGTGATTAGAGAAATGGAATTTTCAGTCCCACCCTCTGACCTCCAAGTAGGGGAGAAGGGTTGGAGATTGACTTTAATCACCAATGGCCAATGATTTATTTAGCCATGCCTATGCAATGAAATCTCCATAAAATCCCAAAAGGACAGGGTTCAGAGATCTTCCAAGTTAAACACGTGGAAATTCAAAGATAATTGTATACTTGGAGAGAGCATAAAAGCTTCTCGCTCTTTCTGAAGATTACTTTAGTTAGTAAGCACATTTTAACAATAATAATTTTTCTAATCCATGAACATGGGATCTCTTTTTATTTATTTGTGTCTTCCTCAATTTATTAATGTCATATAGTTTTCAGTGTAGAGGTCACTGAACTCCTTGGTTAACTTTATTCAATATTTGTTATTGATGTTATTGTAAATTGAATTGTGTTTTGTTTCTCTTTCTGATAGTTTGTCATTAGTGTATAAAAGGGAAATTAAGTTTTGTATATTGATTCAGTATCCTGCAACTTTATTGAATTCATTTATTAGTTGTGGCAGATTTTTGGTTGAGTCATCATGGTTTTCTGTATATAAGATCCTGTTGTTAGCAAACAAAGACAACTTTCCTTCTTCCTTT
>NW_017733117.1:25051-28196 GCF_001890085.2 Hipposideros armiger | reverse complement strand
ATAAAAATGTATACACTTTTGAAATATTTCTCCATAGTAGAATAGAATTGTAGATCTCTTGATAACATCCAATGTACTGTGCAGCCAGTAATTTTCAAATTATAAAATATGAGTTCAACACTCTGAAAAGCTGTCCTCAAAATTTCAATAGACTGTGTTAATTTTTTTTGATTGATTGGAATGCCATATTAAATATATAAATGGATATGGAACTCCAGAAGGTATTTTAAATTTTCATTTTTCATTGAATTCCTGAAAATTACTTTTATATTTGCCACTGACTTCAGAAGAGATCTTTTGCCAGAAGAGAAACAGTAGGGATGAAGAAATAATAACTAATAAGTTCATTAGTACAATCTGAAGAAAAGAATAGCAACTTACCTTAAATTATGCATATGGGTATATTTTTTCTCCTATCTAAGTAAATATGTACTGAATCTTAAATGTGATTTTCAGTATGTTTCCCCATTATTAAACCATTAAGTTGAGAGAGAAAATTTCAATTAACCAATGATTACATGGAATCAAAGTACAGAAAATAGTACATGAAACAAGATTTCTAAAAGATTTTACATTACATTTATAGTTCATTCAGGGTTATAATGGAATAAACCATAATATAGACTTTCTACTTTGGATCCACTGTATAGCAATCAAGGGGTCAATTCCACTCTCCTAGAATTATCACAGGATCTTCCCTGAGACAACACTATACTTCTTTATCACATCCTACTATGGAAATCAATATGAAGGTATGTCATAAAACTGAAAATGGAACCACCTTATGACTCAGCAATTCCACCCTTAGGTATCTATCCAGAGAAATCCAAGACACTAATTAAAAAAACACACACCCCTGTATTTATTGCAGTGCTATTTACATTAGCTAAGACTTGGAAACAACTGACATGCCCATTGGTAGACGACTGGATCAAGAAACTGGGTACATTTATACAATGGAGTATTACTTGACTATAAAGAAGAATGAAATCTTACCATTTGCAATGATATGGATGGACCTAGAGAACATTATGCTAAGTGACGTAAGTCAGTTGGAGACAGACAAATACCATATGATCTCACTTATGTGTGGAATCTAAAGAACTGAATAAATGAGCAAAGTAAACACAAATAGCCTCAGAGATATAGAGGAAAAACTGATGGTTGCTAAATGAGAGGGGGGTGAGGATGAGAGAGAGGGGAAAGGATTAGACAGCATAAATTGGTAACTACAACATTGCCACAGGGATATGAAAGACAGTTTGGGGAATATAATCAATAATGTTGTAAAGATTTTGTAGGGTGTCAGTTGGGCATATGTCTTATTAGGAAGACCACTTCATGGATGGTGTACATGCTTGACCACTGCACTGTACACCTGAAGCTGAAGCTGAATAATATTGTATGTCAATTATAATTTAATATATATATATATACATATATATATATTTATATATATAGTTATGGGACATGAAGTATAGTATAAGGAATAGAGTCAATGAAATTGTAAGAGATAGATGTAAAGTCAGAGGGGGAATAGATTGGGGGAGGAGGGTTATCACTTTGTGAGGGGTGAAATGTCTATTACATTGTTTTGTGCACCTGAAACTACTACTACTACTAAAAATACCCTACTTAACAGTTCATAACCAGTGAATTTTCTCTCTACTTATTGTGTTTCCTTTTAAGGTAAACAAGTAGTTGCTAACTGTGTTGCAAACTTTTCTGGAGGTACTGAGTATTTGGCAGCTTCCTCACAAAATCGTAATTAAAGGTTATCTTCCATCACATGTAAGATAGTCATATGTTAATAAAATGAGTTGTGCTTCCATATATATTTATTTTAATGATTTTTTTAAGNAAAAATGTGTTCTTTCTCCCAATCTTGCAGAGGCAGGCTGGATTTCCATGTTTACTCACCAGCCATCTGCAATGGTTTGCAGTCACTGTGCTCAGGTGCATGAACAGGGAGATAGTCATGTTGTGGGAGTGTGTGTGTGTGTGACATGCACAGATCATCAGGGTGTCCATGCCACAGTTGGGAGAATGCACAATGAAGCATCCCAGTGCCTTATGGGCTGGCTTTCTGATGGAGTACATCAAACAATCAGTAGAATCTGAGTTTCTTTGATGTCCTCAGAGAGCCATGGCCACTGTTCTTTCAGCTCCTCCCACCACCAGTTATACAGCATGCCTTAGTATTCTGGATGGAGTGAAAAAACAATGAACAACATGCAGAATTGGGGAAACCAGGTACTGACTCACAGGCCCTCACTTTCCACTATGGTAGAAATTGCCAGTGAGGGAGGTCTTTCTTGGCACTGAGCTATGCTGCCTTGGAGGAGGGGTGACACAGGTAAAGTGAAACCATTCCTTTTACCCAACATGTCTGAGTTAGATTTTTCTGTGCCCCAAGAGTGTGCTGAAACCTCACCACTAGCCTCCTAGACTTCCACAAAGGTCAGGCTCTCATCCATGGCTGATTGTCAAAATTGATGTTAGTTGGGGAGATGATGGAGGAAAACTCTTAGCCATTTTGTTGATGTCACTCCCTGTTTACATTTTTAAATCATGGTATTTGTGGATTACTGTACATTGCCTTTAAATTAGTTTTAATTATTTTTATTTGAATTTTTATAAATACTTTAGTGGTAGCATATTTTTCTTCTATAAATAAATCTCAATATACTGGCTAGTAACTAATTTTTCTCCTCCAGATTGTTGTCATTTATTTTTCTCTAAATTGCATCTCTATTAAAAAAAATGCCTTAATAGATGACAATGTCACTGTATCAGACACATTTTACCAGAAAAAAATATAATTATCTTGTCATATAAGTGCTAAAATTAAAAAGCAAAAAGTTCAGAAATTGAAATGATAAGGAGCAGATTATATCCTACCCAGAATCACATAGACTTATCACTTCCCCAAGGACTTATACTCAATTATGAGTTACAACTTCATTCAGTTATTATAAGTTCCTGGTACCTGCCTGACTTCATCTGCTTTTGAGATGCTTAAAAGACCAGCGAGAAAGAGATATGCCTCAGCAGGAAAAATAAAAACAATTCTTAATGGGAAAAATGTCTAAAAGATATGAAAGTTTTCCATTGGTGAAAGGAAAGTTGAATTTCACTTTAGTGT
>NW_017733117.1:17878-22943 GCF_001890085.2 Hipposideros armiger | reverse complement strand
AAAAATATTAGAATAAAAGCAAACACATTACAGAAAAGATATAATATTATAATACTAAAGCTTACCTCAAATGGATGTTACATTTTTATATTTATAACACTGTCTAACACTAAGAAAAAATTTAAAAGTATAATCAATAAGCATTCATTGAACAACAATGCACAAGAAAAAGTAAGGCTATGTTAGAAATGATAGCATGCAGAAAGTGTTAATTTTCCACTAGAAAAGAGATATATTTTCCACTAGATTCTTGAATATCTTTTATACTAGTTATTTTTTATAGAGAGCTGTATTTCAAATTAAAGACAGAAGTCAAATGTCTTCATATTTTCAGACATTTCCAGTACTTAAATAACCAATTAATTTTTTGGTTTTTCAACCAGATGGTTTCTGTCATGATACAAGTGTAAAGATTAAATGCCTTATAAAGTCCATCAAATTTATTTAAATATTACACAGTGGCTATTAGATTTTGGCAACATTTTCTGTCTGAATATTTTGAAGATGACACTTTTAAAACAATGTTTATATTCTAAATTATGCTTAAATTGAAGAACCAAGGAATAATTGAATTTTCATGCTAAACTACAACCTTTGTATAAACATATACACATATAAAAAACAATAACAAAAAGATTGTTATAACATGAGCTTATTAAGACATCAATAAATTTTACTGTATTTTAATATGGACAATTTAAAAAGAACTAAATGCTAAGATGTTTCTGAAAACACAGCTCACTTCCTGACATAATTAATTTATGAAAATAGAACTTCTAAATTTTCTCTTTATTTTTAAACTGGAAATAAATATTCTTTTTTTTTTTTTAAAGATTTTATTGGGGAATTGGGGAAGGGGAACAGTGTTGAGGAATTGGGGAAGGGGAATAGCCAAGTTGTTGTCTATCAATCTTAGTTGTGGAGGGCACAGTTAGCTCAGCTCCAAGTCCAGTTGCCATCCAGCCACCTGTTGGCAGCTCACAGCTGCTCAGCTCAAGGTGCTGTGTTCAATTTTAGTTGCAGGTGGGTGTAGCCCACTATCTCATAGGGTAGTCAAACTGGCTACCTTGTTAGGAGCATGCATTCTCACCAGCTGAGTCACCCTGTTACCTGTTGGCATCTCAGCTCGGGCACAGCTCACTGGCCCATGTGGGAATCTAACTGGTGACCCTGTTGTTTAGAGCTCCTGCTGTTAACCAACTGAACCACTCAGCCAGCCCCTAAATATTCTTAAAAGAAAGAATTTCACAGAATACTGAGGAAAATAATTTTTATAATTAATTGGTTAAGATTATGATATGGTCTTGGAACATACTAAATGTACAATTTTACCTTGGTTAGAAGATGACATTATTTGAAAATTCTCCATTAATTTAATATCTAGAAATAGGGTTAACCATAATATTTTTCACAATAGTATCATTTTGTTCTATGTTAATATTTTATGTGTTTAAATTGCACTTTGCTGTCACCATGCAGCTGCCGACTCGAATGCTCCTGCGCATTGATCCTTTGAAGTCATAAGGAAGTGTCTTGGAATGCTGAGACCCGAGGGAATGATCTTGGTAAAACTTCCTTATCCGGTGGTCTCTGAACGCTGAGACTGTCCTGGGGATCATACGCATGTGTGAAAGCACAACTGAGCTTGATCACAATGAGTTTCGGTGAAGCAGCTGCCAGTCTAATTGAATCAATTAACTGAGTATAGATATTCAAATTGACCTCTTTGTGACCATTGTAAATAAAAGCTTTACACCCATCAGTATCAGGGCTCGCCCTCTCGGTCTCTAGACTAGACCCCTGGCCCGCAGAAACTCTACTTTTGGCTCTTGTGATTTCTTAACCCTTCGCCGCCCCTCCTCAAGCCCCCCAGCCCTTGTCACGCAGGACGTGATACTTTGCCTTTAAAATATCACTAAATTTGTAACATGTATATAATGCAGTTATGTAATTACTTAATCTAGGTATTGGGATTAGTGAGGGAAGTAGGCTATATAGTAGTGCTATCTCACAAGATGCTTTTATCTTTCCTTGTTTAACATTAAAACAAAAAAAAGTTTCTAATGTTCACAAATAATCAGGATGTGCAATTTACATGTTTGAAATAAAATTCATCAATAAAAGATAACTGTGGTGGTCAATATATCTCACCTAGGGAAGAGAAAGTTTAATATTAATTACATATCTCAAAGAANTATACACTTAATCATAATATAAAGGTTAAAAAAGATGAAAACATTGAAAAAGAAAAAGACAGTTTGCTACTGCAACTCAGAAATGAACTCACAGCATAAATGGGGATGATTTCGGACAAGCTGAGCTGCTGCTGAGCTGCCAACAGGCGGCAGGATGGCTCAGCTGATGAGAGCACGTGCTCCTAACAACAAGGTTGCCAGTTGGATTCCTGAATGGGATGGTGGGTTACACCCTCCTGCAACTAAGATTGAACACTGCATCTTGAGCTGAGCAACCAACGGGTGGCCAGATGGTGATTGGACTTGGATCTGAGCTAGCTGTGTCCCCTACAACTAAGAATGAAGGACAACTACTTTGCTGTAGCCCCTTCTCCAATTAAAAAAAAAAAAGCGACTGGGCCGGCCAAGTGGCACGATGGTTAAGAACTGGCTTGGGACGCCAGAGGGCCCTGGTTCGGATCCCACATATGAGGAGAGCAACTTGTCTGTTCCCCTTCCCCCAATTCCCCAGCACTGTTCCCATCCCCCCAATTCCCCAATAAAAATCTTAAAAAAAAAAAGCGACAATAAATCTAGACAGTGTGGGATTAGCGAAAGTTAGACACATGGATCAATGGAGCAGAACAGAGAGCCTAGAAATAAACCCACATAGATCAAATCATCTTTGACAAAGAAGCAAAGACAATACAATGGAGCAAAGATACTCTTCTTAACAAATGGTGCTGGAACAAATGGACATCCACATACAAAAATATGAACCTAGACACAAACTTTACATCCTTCACAAAATTTACCATAAAATGGATTACAGACTTAAATGTAGAATGCAAAACTATAAAACTCTTAGACAATATCATGGTAGAAAATTCAGATAATCTTGGGTATGGCAATGAACTTTTAGATACAACGCTAAAGTCACAATCCATGAAAAAATAATTGATAAGCCAGACTTCATTAAAATTAAAAACTATGGCTCTGCAAAAGACAATGCTAAGAGACTGAGAAGACAAGCCACAGACCAGGAAAACATATTTGTAAAAGACACTTCTGATAAAAGGTTATAATCCAAAATATACAAATCACTCTTAAAACTTAACATTAAGATAATAAACAACCCAATTAGAAAATGGGCAAAGACCTTAACAGAATTCACCAAAGAAGATACACAGGGGGCAAGTAAACATATGAAAAGATGCTCTACATCATATGTTATTAGGAAAATGAAAATTAAAACAACAATGAGGTACAACTACAGATCTTTAGAATGGGCGAACTCCAAAATGCTGACAACACAATATGCTGCTAAAGATGTGGAGCAAAAGGTATTCTCATTCATGGCCAGTGGGAATGCAAAATGATACAGACACTTTGGAAGACAGTTTCATGGTTTCTTATAAAACTAAACATATTTTCATCATATGATCCAACAATTATATTGCTTGGTGTNATGAAGTATAGTATAAGGAATAGAGTCAATGAAATTGTAAGAGATAGATGTAAAGTCAGAGGGGGAATAGATTGGGGGAGGAGGGTTATCACTTTGTGAGGGGTGAAATGTCTATTACATTGTTTTGTGCACCTGAAACTACTACTACTACTAAAAATACCCTACTTAACAGTTCATAACCAGTGAATTTTCTCTCTACTTATTGTGTTTCCTTTTAAGGTAAACAAGTAGTTGCTAACTGTGTTGCAAACTTTTCTGGAGGTACTGAGTATTTGGCAGCTTCCTCACAAAATCGTAATTAAAGGTTATCTTCCATCACATGTAAGATAGTCATATGTTAATAAAATGAGTTGTGCTTCCATATATATTTATTTTAATGATTTTTTTAAGGTATAGCTTAGCACCTTAATTCTAGCTTCACTACATATTATGTTTGGGACCTGGGGCAACAAACATAGTGACATGTTAACTATTTACTGTCAAAATTATATTGTCAAAATTATATAAACAGCTGATTAAGAAATGTTATAATTAAAACACTTAGGACCATATAAACATATATCTATTAAACCAAAAATTTATTTTTGCATTGCTATTGAAACTGACAAATTGATACACTATTTGATGTGACATTATTTAACTTACTGCTTTTTTTTTTAACTCACATTTTAATCAGTTCCTTAAAAGGTCATGTTTAATGTCACATTAGCACTTTCCCAGAAAGATTTATTTTTGTTTAGATTTACTATAATAAGATAAAAACTTTCTGGGTGTTCATTACAAATTCAATTTTCCAAAAGTTCTGTTCATGATTTTAGCATAGCTTCATTAAGGTGTCCAGCTTGAGAACTGTGTCAGAAACATGGCAGCATGAGGGATGCTCCTTGAACTCTCCCCTTGAAGTTACAACAAGATGAACAGCTGTAATTCAACAAATGATTCCCTGTGCAACACACAAAAACATCTGAGAGACCCGCACACTGAAATATCTGAAGGTGGGGGAATCAGGGCAAATGGGAGGAGGGAAGGGAGAACTACAGAGACAGGAGACACAGATGCAGCCCGGAGCTCACTGCAGTCCCTGTTGCCCCGGAATTCTGCTTGAGGGATCAGTATACAATAGGGCTGAACCCAGCAATGGGGACAGAGACCTCGGGACAAAGACTGAATATGGAAGTGCAACAACTATTGTTCTATAGTTGTCACTGCCAGGCAGAAAACACAGCCATGGAGTCTGGCTGCCTCCCCTCTCATCCCTGAGAACAGGAGATATATTTCCTGAGTGGCAGATGCACACTGCAGCTAATTTCAGTGACAAGGGAGGAGATATAGGGGAGAGATAGCTGTCGTCTGGCAGTTGCGATTATTCGGAGGAGAACAAAAACACAAATACACCAGCCAACTCTCCCAGCCCACTCCACCT
>NW_017733117.1:6628-8158 GCF_001890085.2 Hipposideros armiger | reverse complement strand
AAAAAAAGTTTCTAATGTTCACAAATAATCAGGATGTGCAATTTACATGTTTGAAATAAAATTCATCAATAAAAGATAACTGTGGTGGTCAATATATCTCACCTAGGGAAGAGAAAGTTTAATATTAATTACATATCTCAAAGAAAAATCCACTAATTGAGTTAATAGTGTTACTGTAGATTCAAAGGATCTGCTTGTCTTCTCAC
The DNA here is from genome assembly GCF_001890085.2 of Hipposideros armiger. Lineage (NCBI taxonomy): Eukaryota > Metazoa > Chordata > Mammalia > Chiroptera > Hipposideridae > Hipposideros > Hipposideros armiger. The sequence goes on along the minus strand of NW_017733117.1, from coordinate 7,952 downwards.
AGCCAAGCCAAAAAAAGACACAAGCAGGAATTTGCAGCAAAGAAAATAAAGGTTTCATTACGGAATTGTTGCTAAGCCCGGAGACCCAGATGGGCTAGTGCTCTCAAAAACTTGGCTCTCTGATGGCCTGTAATATGTAAGGAACAAATCATTAATCATGTGGGAGTTGGAGTCTTGGGCTCTGCTGATTGATTGGGGCTGACATAGAAGACAACTGATCATGGCATCAGGTCCTGGTGCCAGCCATGGCATTGTTTGTTCCAGTTCCCAGAGAATATGGTCCGTGGGGTCATTCTGCTTTCATGAGTCTGAAGCTGAAACACAACTGAGGCCAAGGTGTTATTGTTGCTTGACTAAAATCTTATTCTAGTTTGACGTTTGGTTATTGTATCTTGGTCATGGTTAATAGACCTGAAGCCTTATTTTTAAGTAAATTTGACACTGACCAGAGTCTAATGCCCTATATGCTTAATGATTAAAAGGAGTGGACATACAGTATATGTACAGGTAGGAGGGTCTGGGGAAAAGAATACATGAGAGTTATAGGTCTATCAGGCTAAACAAAGCTAGCTTGGATTAAAGCAGAATGCATGATAAAGAAATGAAGTTCATATATGGTTACGATAGTAGTTGGGCAATCCACCCTTTTCTGCTCCATTTCCCAATCCTAGAATGAAATGGAACAATGAGAAATAAAATGAGATTTGGGAAGCAGTGGAGAAAGAAAAGATTTGAATTTCTCTTTTCATGATTTTCTTGCTGTAATTGCCCTATATCCATTTTCTTTGATAACACCCTGATACCCCAGTCTATCCTTTCTGTTCCTTTTTGGGCAAGACTCTAAGAGGAGAGCCTTTGTCTAAGGAAAGTCATTAACATGTTTATTGTCTTACTAAAAACCATATGTATTCAAAGAGAAGTGACTGAACACACAATAGCCTTCTATCCTGGGGCAAGAAACATAAAGTCAGCAAGAGTCAATGAGGAAATTTATTATTTTTAACTTTTTTTTGTTAATCATACACTTAATATATAGAGGTTTATTTTTCTTTTATTTAATATATTGGTGGTACAGCACTATATATATATATATATATATATATATATATATATATATATATATATATATATATATATATATGTTAGGAGTAACATCAGCAAAAAGACAGCCTAAGAATCCCCAAACACAGATTCTCCTACCGAAATATCAAAAAAGCAACCATAAGCTGTCTGAAGTAAGAGTTCTCGAAAACAGACATTTTAGGAGTTCTAGAAAACAAACAAAGGTTTGTAGCATTGAGACAAAGGCCCAATAAAAAAAAAA
>NW_017733117.1:3956-5208 GCF_001890085.2 Hipposideros armiger | reverse complement strand
AAAAAAAAACAACTGGAGTGGCAGTACTTATATCAGACAAAATGGACTTTAAAACAAAGGCTATAACAGGTGACAAAGGAGGACCCAGAAATCCTACTCCTGGGTATTTATCCAACAAAACCCGAAATGTTACTTCAAGGGGATGTGTACATCCATATGTTCATTGCAGCATTGTTCACAATGGCCAAGATGTGGAGGCATCCTGGGTGTCTGTCAATGGAAGAATGGGTAAAGGGGAGATGGTACATACTTGTATATACAATGGAATATTGCTTGGTCATGGAAGGAAATGGGTTTTTGCCATATGTGGTGGCATGGATTAACCTGGAAGGTATTGTACAGAGTTAAGTATGTCAGACAGAGAAAGACAGATGCAATGTGATTTCACTTATATGTGGAATCTGAAAGAACAAAACAAACAAAACAGAAACAAACTCATAGATACAGAGAACATTTTGATGGTTGCCAGATGGGAGGGAGGTTAGAGGGTGGATGAAAAATGGAAGGTATTAAAAATTACAAATTGGAGACGACCAAGTGATTCAGTTGGTTAAGAGAACAAGTTCTGAGCAATAGGGTCACTGGTTTAAGTCTCACATGGGCCAGTGAGCTGCGCCCGAGCTGAGCTGCCACTGAGATGCCAAGAGGTGGCAGGATGGCTCAGCTGGTGAGAGCATGTGCTCCTAACAAGGTTGCTGGTTCGACTTCCTCATGGGATGCTGGGTTATGCCCACCTGCAACTAAGATTGAACACAACACCTTAAGCTGAGCTGCCATGAGCTGCCAACAGGTGGCCAGATGGTGATGGGACTTAGAGCTGAGCTAGCTGTGCCCTCCACAAGTAAGATTGAAGGACAACTTGGCTGTTCCCCTTCTCCAATTCCCCAACACTGATCCCCTTTCCCAATTCCCTAATAAAAATCTTTCAAAAAACAAATTACAAATTGGTAGTTACAAAGTAGTCATGGGAGGTAAAGTATAGGGAATATAGTCAATAATATGGTAATGACAGTGTATAGTACCAGGTGAGTTGTTCTAGACTAGTCAGGGGGATCACTTCTTAAATTATGTAAATGTCTAACCACTATGCTGTACATCTGAAATTAATACAAAATAATATTGAATGTCAACTTTAATTGAAAATTTAAAAAAGGGGGAAAAGGATGAAGGGGAATAAGAGGTTCAAATTTCCAGGTATAAGCCAAATAAGCATAGGGAATATAATCGATAATATTGTGATAGCATAGTACGG
>NW_017733117.1:0-2461 GCF_001890085.2 Hipposideros armiger | reverse complement strand
AACCACCTCCAATTTATAATTTGGGCCACTTAAATTTCAAATCTTATATTAAATATTATTTACCCTCTATAGGCTATTATTTAAATTTCGGAGTATCTAAATTATAATTCATCGAGATAGGAAACTCTTTAACTTACAGTAGACACGCCTGTATTATGATCTCATCTTTTTTCACTTGGTGTTCTCAAATCATTGTTTTAATGTGGTTCTCTATTCAACTCTTTCATTTTTCTGAATAATTACCCTAAATACAAGTTATTTAAGAGCTCATATAGTTCTCATCTTTTCTTTTTAATTTTTATTAAAATGTATTGGGGTGACAATTGTTAGTAAAACTATGTAGGTTTCAAGTGGACAATTCTGTAATACATCATCTATATATTGCATTGTGTGTTCACCACCCAGAGTCTGATCTCCTTACATCACCATATATTTGATCATTTTTACTCTCATCTACCATCCCCTCCCCCCTTACCCTCTGGTAACCACTAAACTATTGTATTTGTCTATGACTTTTTGTTTTTTTATTTCTCTTGTTCCTTTGTTGCTTTCAGTTTTATATCCCACATATCAGTGCTTAAAGGGGTATGTCATACTTTCATGTTTGCTTTTCTCTGTATGACTTTCCTTCAATTTATTAGTGTCCCTTTAAAATATGAGTTTACTAGAAAGCTTCATTAATAGCCACCCTGATTTCTTTTGACACATATATGAGTATTTCATTGTCACTGAGGATAATTTGTAATAGTAGCATTTGATAATTTATCTTGATAATTTATTATTTTATTATTATTATTATTATTATTATTATTATTATTTTCAGGTATACAAAACAATGCAATAGTTATCCTTTGCACTCCTCACAAAGTGACAATCCCCTTTCCCCATCCACCGCCCTCCACCCCAAAATCATATATCTATTACAATTCCACTGACTCCATTTCCACCCTGTACTCCACACCCCATGACTATATAAGTATTAATTTATAATTGACATATAATATTATTCAATGGTAGCTTCAGATGTAGTGTGCGGTGGTCAGGCCTCTACACCGTCCATGAAGTGGTCTCCCTAACAAGACATGAGACCATTTGGCCCCCTAAAAAATATTTACAACATTATTGTTTATACTCCCCAAACTGCCTTTCCTATCCCTGAGGCAATATTGTAGTTACCAATTTATGTTGTCTCGTCCCTTCCCCTTCTCCCTCATCCCCACCCCCGCCCCATCTAGCAATCATCAATTTTTCCTCTGTGTCTCTGAGACTATTTCTGTTTACATTACCCATTTATTCAGTTCTTTAGATTGCACATATAAGTGAGATCATATGGTATTTGTCTTTCTCTGACTGACTTATTTCATTTAGCATAATGTTCTCTAGGTCCAGCCATATCGTTGCAAATGGTACGATTTCCTTCTTCTTTATAGCTGAGTAATACTCCATTGTGTAAATGTACCAGTTTCTTAATCCAGTCATCTACCGAAGAGCATNCAGCGCCATTTATTAAATAGACTGTTTTTACCCCAAGGTAAATTTTTGCTTCCATTATCATAGACTAACTGTCCATATATACATGGATTTATTTCTGGGCTCTCTATTCTGTTCCAATGACCTATGTGCCTATTTTTATGCCAGTACCATACTGTTTTGATTACTGTAGACTTGTAGTATGTTTTAATGTCTGGTAGCATGATACCCTGTCTTTGTTCTTATTTCTCAGAATTGCTGTGGCTATTTGGGGTTTTTTATAATTCCATATAAATTTTAGGATTATATTTTCTATTTCGGTGAAAAATTTCCTTGGTAGTTTGATAGGCATTGCATTGAATCTATATATTGCTTTAGGCAGTATGGTCATTTTAACTATATTAATTCTTCTTATCCATGAGCATGCATTGTAGGTGTTTCCATTTATTTGTATCTTCTTTAATTTCTTTCTTCAGTGTCTTATAATTTTCTGAGTACAAGTCTTTTACTTCTTTGGTTAAATGTATTCCTAAGTATTTCACAGTTTTTGAAGTAATTGTAAAAAGGACTGTTTTCTTAATTTCTCCTTCCGATAGTTTATTATTGGTATATGCAAATGCAACTGATTTCTGAATATTAATTTTGTATCCTGCTACCTTATCAAATTCGTCTATCAATTCCAATAGTTTTTTGATGGAGTCTTTGGGGTTCTCTACATATAGGATCATGTCATCTGCCTATAATGACAATTTTACTTACTTCTTACTGATTTGGATGCCTTTTATTTCTTTTTCTTGTCTGATTGCTGTGGCTAGAACTTCCAGAACTATATTGAATAAAAGTGGTAACAGTGGGTAACTGGGCAACCTTGTCTTGTTCCTGATCTTAAGGGGAATGGTTTTAGCTTTTCCCCATTGAGTATGATGTTAGCTGTGGGTTTATCATATATGGCCTTTATTATGTTGCGATATGATCCCTCTATTTCCACTTT
>NW_017733116.1:81583-119088 GCF_001890085.2 Hipposideros armiger | reverse complement strand
TTTCCAATTTTACTGCTAAGCTGATTTTAAGGATTTAGGTTCAAGTTATATACTAAAATTTCTGAAATCAGTGAATTTAATTAGTTTTCCTGTTTTATATTATAATTCATTATCATAAATGATGATTTACCATTTTACATTGCAGAAATATGTATTTGTAGGAATAGACACATTGTCAAAAAATATATTTCAGAACAGATTTTCAGGAAGATACTTCATAGTACACACAAAAAATATTAATTCTCTATACTGATGACAAGACATACATAGCATATTAAGTGGACATCTTGTAGTCAACTTCAGATGGATGTCTGGAACCAAAAAATAACCTTTCCATTGAGTAGTTAAAAATAATAATATGAACTGTGTGAGAATTAGTATCTTTTATCTTCTTTTGTGAAATTCACAATGTGTTCCACTAATAAGTATTTGTAGAGTAAAATTAATAAATTTAATAAACATATATAAAAGCAAAAAAGTCAACTTCTACTTATATATTTTAATTTTTAATGCAAACTTAGGTAATAGTTTTCTGAATATATGTATAATTGTGTAAGAATTGTCTGTATAGGAAATAATTATTATACAGTATCTGTCTATGATGCACTGAAAATAACATATTTAGAGCTGGTCTGTTAATAGATGGTGGCAATAGACTAATTAATTACATTCTCAAAGAAAACAAGCCATTATTATGTAATGGATTCTCAAAGATAAGGCAAGAATTCCTCTACTCTTACAGATTATACTATGTTGGAAGAAATTACACCATACAAATTGGTAACCGACATAAGCCCCTAGCACAAAACCTTGCATAGAGTACTCAACAAATTATCGACTGAATGATAAGAAAATATGCTAGTGATTGTACACAGTAATCACAGTAAACTCTCTGGTCTATCAATTGCCATTTCATAACTCTAATTTATAGTAAACGGTGTTCAGAAGGCCAGATGGATGATAGCTCTGAGCCCCATGAATACAACAGTCAGATGAATCATCAAATTATAAATTATGTTTGCTATACTTTTAGTGTTTTATTTTGCTTAGTCACAACTCTCTAAAAGGATAGTAATTCTTAATGACGATAACTCCCAATAAAATCTAGAATATCGGATTAAGTAAAACATATGTAGGATAACAGCATTTACTGTAGCATCTAAGCAACATGTAAACTAATATATAAACTATGCGAAAATTGTGGAAAAAATTATCAGTAAAAACTTTTAGCTTGGGATACACTAGAAGGTGGCAGAATATGAAACAAGGAGTTCACAAAACTCAGACTATTCTGAACACTCAGAATATTTTATTCTAATGATTACAAATAAAAAATATGTGCTTTAAAAAAGTAGAAGATAGTAATAAGTTTTCGTTTTTTGTTTTTTAGTTTTTCTTCCACTACAGATAACTCTGATGAGTTATTTTATTTCTGACACTAAGAAAAATCTAGTCTAAGTGGCTATGGAAATTAAACAGAAAGACCCAATTAGAAAGACAAATGCTCCAAGCCAATCCAAACTGATCCAGTCCAGTCCTGTCTAGTCCTCCATTCAGGGGCCCTGTGGGCAGGGGATGGACCAGCTTTGTGGGAATGCTGCAGTAAACTTGTGCAGCATATGCCTCATGCAGATATATGAACAGAAAATCTATGAGATATAGGCTTTTTTTTTTTTTATATATATATATATATATATATATATATATATATATATATATATATATATATATTTTAAATTTGATTCTATAAAACATAAATCTTTCTCCTCTCAGGAAAAAAACAACAACACATGGGAAAATGGTATCTTCAAGTATAAATATAAGATATAATGTGACATATCAGGAAAGGTAGGGGTTTTGACACTATTTCCTCCTACAAGCGATTGGTGATGTGAGTTAGTATTGCTGATGCACTGTAAGTGGGTCACAAGTGTGCCGCGACATGCTAATGGTTGCAAAATTGAAATCTAAATGTATAGGTGACAAGAGCAACGCAACTTTGTAAACTGGAAAGCAGATGGATGACTTTGCAGGCCTGAAAAAGCTGAGTCCGAAGCTAACAGTAAAGGAAGCTGAGAACCATGCAAATGTACCCTGAAAAATCTTCAAAAGCCTCAAGAATCTCTGGAAGTGGGATTAAGGTGAAGGGACTAAAATAAGAAACACTGGATGAAGATTTGGGCATCTGACCTCTTCCTCCACCTGGGCAGAAGTCAAAGATTTTATTTTCTGGAGAGGATAAAACAGAGGTTCTCTGGCTGTCTGGCTGGAAGGGCACAGACACCATTAAGGACAGTGGTACCATACCAAAGCAGGGGGATTACACCAAAAAGTAAAAAAATAAAAATTTAAAAAAGTGAAAAAAATCTAGATGTGTATTTGAATTCTATTAGAATTTTTAACTCTAATCTTCCTGTGTTTGGTAATTATTTTATGAGGGGCAAGAGATAATTGTGTGCATGTGTATACACATGTAAATATAAAAATATAAAATATATATAAAATAACCTTCCTGTTGAACTATGCTAGTTCCTCTGAGTATAACTTTTATCATCAATGGATTTTTGTGTGTATATTAATTTTTCCTTAGATGACCAGAATTCAAACAATTCTTTAAATTGTACATTTTTTTTAATCTTATGGATTTTCCACTCTTCCATTTACAAATATAATGTTGAAAATTCATTTGGTAATGAGAATGGATTTTGAGTCCATTCACACATTTTCATATCAAGTATTCTTAAATGAAAACAAAATAATGTAAAATACTTCAGTTTCTATTTCAATGTAATTTGTTCTCCTTTTTCATATTTTTACTAACAGAGTAGGCATATATGATTCTTACTTTTATTATAATTATTATTTGGGATTAGGTATTCCTACATAAAGATATCTCATTTCTTGATGTATCTTACTCCATCATTTTATTAACATCTTTTATGTTAACAATTAGCTAAACTCTGATTCTTGATGAAATTCCATAAAGTGATTGTTTTGTCATTTAGAAAGTTTTTTTTCTTAAAAACAAATAATGAAAAATATTTAAATCAATACATTAAAAGATACTTCTAGTCTAAATGCTTCAAAGGATGCATTTTTTAAATTATTTTTATCTCACGAGTAGTCATAGTTTATAAAATTTTGAGAACTTCAAATTAATATTTCATTATTTCCCATACTGCTTATCCTAGGCCAATTTTTAAACCTTTTTTGTTTCAATTTGTTTACAACGTTCTTAAGAATGCAGAGGATCTAAACTTTTCAATGTTTCTAAAGTAACATGAGCCTAATAGCCCATACATATTTCTATTTAAATATTTATTCACACATTCAACATGTCTATTAATTACTATGGGCCATAGTTTGGGACACATCGGTGAACAAAACAGAAAACACTGCCCTCAGAGAGCTTACATTTAAGTGTATTAACAATGAAAAAAATACGTAAATTAAACAACATATTAAGAATTGATGCAGGTTATGGAATAAAAGGAAAAATTAGAACAGGATAATGAGGTTGGGGAATATGGGACTTGGAGGAACAGATTGAAGCTTTTTTGAGATTGATTACAATAATGTGAGATGGAGCTAAAAAGGGTGGACAAGTCTGTACTATTAATAGCTAAAGTTAAATTATCTCACCACATTGCAAATATGCTTATTTTATTAGCTTGCATAAAAACTGTCAGTGCAATGTTTAAAACCAATGGATCAACCAAAATAGAAAACAGACCTCTTTTTAAAAAAATATTAAGACTTACTGAATGCACTAATGAGTCAAGTGGCATAGAAAAACAGAAAATCCAAAAGATTATTAAATAAAAAAACATTTATACTGTGTAGTGGTGGCTGCACAGTCATTAGTAACTACACTTAGATAGCAGTTCTAGATAGAATCCCTAAAGAGGAATCTTAGCTGAATGCTATTTGTTTCATAAAGAAGCACTAAAACAAACTCCTGGTAATGAAATACTCAACTTGGGATACTTCTACTTGAAAAGAAAAAACTGGTACTATGGAATGCACTGCGTAAGTCTTCCTTGATGTTACAGCTGCACCAGCTGAAAGGTGTCAAAGCCTTACAACAAGAGTTCACTCTAAAACCCTAAGTTACATATCTCTCCATTCCATTCACAGATCTACATTCTGTATTAAACGATGCTATTAAAATGGTAAATCTAATAAAACCCAAGCTGCTGGAGTCAGGCCTGGTTTCAGTTTTATAATAAATGTCATTAGAACACAACATCACTGTTAGGTTAAAAATAATGTGTTATGAAAAAACTTTACACATTCAAAGCAGAACGCAACTTTAAAAAATTATGGTTAAAAACAGTTCATTGGTGATGTTTGACAGTGTCACAATCAGAATACTAAAGTAGACTAGTTAATGCTAGTGGAATGTAGGCATTATTTAAGAATACTTGATAAGAAAATGTGTGAAGGGACTCAAAATCCATACTCATTATCAAGAATTTCCAAAATTACATTTGTAAATGGAAGAGTGGAAAATCTGTAAGATTTTAAAAATTTTATGTACAATTAAAATAATTGTTCACATTTTGGTTATCAGAGGGAAAACAGTTTCATTGATTAGAAAATCTTATTCAGGAACTGCATATAGTTACTTCAAGCATAAAATCATAAAATTTCAGTATTTACTGCTGTAATTAAAATATATATTAAATGTTTTCATTTACTTTCATATAGATGCTCTCCGGCCCCCTTCACGTATCCTTGGGTGCCACGTGATTCCACTGTCCATGTGCAACATGGAAAAGGCTTGGGAAACATTAGCATGGCTTACATGGTAGACTGCTTCCCCAAGGTTGGGGAACTTAAAGGGCAGTAAGTCAATAAGTAAAACAGAATACAGAAACATTAGCTCAGGGATACATTTACCTCTAAACTAAACTCTGAGATCTCATGGGATTAGTAAAATCTTTAAAAATACACTATAATACCTCGATCAAAACTCATCATAGATTTCCAAAATGTATATAAAATGTGTTTTCTCTTTATAGAATGTGGTTACAATTTTCACTTAATAAGTTATTTTCTTATACTGTAATTTAACCAAGAAATTCTTTCTGACAAAGCAAAAAATATATATACATTCAGTAGTTCTCTCGTCACATGTAGAATTTTATAATTTACTAAATGACAAGTTTAAAATTTAATAATATATCTAATACCATTAATCTTGCACTCATTAACTATTTGAGAAAATGTCAAATCCATATCTTCAAAGAAAATCAGTGAAAAGCATTCAGGTAGAAAATGAATATAAATTAATACAGAGTCCTCTACAAATAAAATAATAAGGTTTCAATGCATTTAAAGAGCATTTGCCTTAATATTTAAAGCACTCCTTTTAAAACAGACTAAGGAGTCTTACAGAAATATGTAGTCTTGGCAACCAAAGGAAGGCAGAGGTCAGAAGCCTGGAGAACCGCTGAAGAAATCGGAATGTTTTCTCTTTGTTCCCCAACATTATCATGAACAAAGAAGATACAAACCAGTCATGGCCAGCATAACTCCCCTGCAGGCAGACTGAAAAGCACAGTTAAGGAACTTTTACAATATTTTATCTTATAAAATGAAATATAACAACTCCATAAATATTCATTTCCAGGATCTCTATGAGGAAAGATGTATTAATGATGCTTAGTCCTCATTTTGTCTTTAACCATTTCACAAGCTATTGATGTAAAACTAAATTTTAGTAATAAAAATGTTACAGGGTAACTATTTGAATGTAATATTTGCTTAAATGTCTAGTGGAGGCCAATGGCACTAGCAACTAGAGGAAAACCTATCTGCTTTGTAAAAACACACTTTCAAATCATTAACACGACAATACCATCCTTTGTCTAGTTCAGATTATCTGCTAAACTACTAGCATAAAAGTACAAAAAAAAATCCATACATTTTTAGACTCAGTAATGCAGTTTGTATACATTTTTTAAGTCAAATCCTACTTCTGAGAGATAACCAATTCAAATAAAATAATAAATGGGTGTTTTATTCTTATTCTAGGTTTGACAAATCTATTGGGTTGCCAGAAAACTCATGACGCATTTTTGCAATGAAAAACAGAAAAAATATGTCATAACTTTTCCGACAACCCAATAGAATATTCTTTTTCTAGATTAATTAAACCTATTTTTAAAACTTCCTTATATATGTCTGAAAATATATTCTAATATTCTAATAACTTTAATTATTCAGTTTACGATTCAATACGATTGAATTTAATAATTACTACTCAATAAAATGTATATTTAAAATACAGAATAAATACTATAAAGATATATCATAACAAATAAATTGCTAATATAAGTTAAAGTATCATTTTACTACAAAAGTGTTAAGGCACCCCCATCAAATAATTATGAAAAATATATGAGGAATGTCAAAAGGATATGAAGAGAAGATTTTACGGGAGCTTGCTGCTGTTTCAGAAATCTCTCGCAGTGCTTTAAAACCCAGCTAAGATCATTTTCTGCACCATCTTTCAACAGGTTGAGGAACTTGCCATACCTACATTAAACCAATAAAACATACAAAATGGAAAATATCAGGCCCTGTATTACAAATTGATATTTTGAAATCCATCAAAGTATAATCCTCCTAAAATCCCAAGGTTTTACGTTTTCAAATTTCTCCTTTTGTCAAACTATGTTACATAGAGCACTTAGAGAAAACTGAAACTCAATTTAATTACTGATAATTATGGTATTTTTGGATTAGCAGTATTCATCTGGTAAACCCTGGTAACTTTAAAGGAAAAATAAAACAGTAATGAGAGAACAAATTGTAGATACCATAGATCCACAAGTAGAATATAAGCATTTCTTTCCTGAACTTAATCTAAAACATGGGATGGTGGCAGGTTAGATTGACAAAATGTGAAATCTAGAAGCAATTTAAGAGTTCATCTAGGCCAATGATTCTAAATGGGGATGGCACTTCCCCTGGGGGCCACCTGGGAAATTTATGGGGGCTTTTTCATTGGCATAGTAACGGGGGGCACTACTGGTATGTGGTGAGTGAGGGCAAGGAGGTTAGATATGGGACAGTCCTGTACAATAATATCTTGCAAACACCCCGCCTGTTATTTGCATGGATGAAAAAGCTATTCTTAATGATCTGAAACTAATTCTGTTTTATATAAAATCATAAAATGTTCTATTTTTTTATACATACTGAATGCAACTGTGTGTAAATCAGGGAAAGATAGTAGTACTTTTGTTTTGTTTGAAGCCTTACTAAGACTTGTTCACCATTGTGGAAAGTCAAATTGCCAGTGGCAACTCTCTTACAGTATTTGAAGCACCAAAATAAAATCAGTCTCTATTTGTAGCTGCCAGAGTCATGATGACTCTATAGGAGGCCAGCTATGTCTTACACTCTAGTTGTACACAAACATTTCTTCTTTTTTTTTAATTAAAGTTTATTGGGGTGACAATGGTTAGTAAAGTTACATAGGTTTCAAATGTACAATTATGTAATACACCATCTATATATCACATTGTGCATTCGCCAGCCAGAGTCAGTCACAAACATTTCATTATAAATCACTTTCCATTTATTTCTTACCAATATGACATTATATTGAATTTAAAAAAACAAACATGTGACTAGCCTGCTTATATTATCTATGGATACCATTTCAGAATAGAAATAGAATATTTAAAATAAAAAGCATGTATACGCTCACAAAACAAGATCACTGCATTGCATGCCCTATGTGATAAAGGTGGGCGAGCAAGAATCAGGACCACAGTTTTCATTATAATGCTACGAATTTATAAAAGCACTCAGTCTTTTTAACATCTTCCTCATGTTATCTTTCTAAAACTTGATTCTGATTCTTCAGAACGGGATTATCAAGAGCCCCATTTAATGAGCAAGAATGAGGAGGGTGTTGAGGACACCGTCCTAAACTCCCAGTCTGCTGTTTAGCTTGTCCATTTCCTTTGAAAATTACAATTTGGGTACTAAAAATTCAAACTACAATAATTGGTTTATTCATTTAAACTTCTGCATCTATCCTTAAGGTACTTTTGTACACATCACCACAGTTTTATAATTTAATCATATTTTAGAAAATGGCATTATTGTGCTGATTTTCATGATGCTATTTTTGGGAAAAAACCTGTTAGTCATAGAGGTTTAAATACATTGGAATTAGACTCTGAAATAATAATGAACCATAACTGATTTACCTGCAGAGGTAATTTAATCATGCGCCAATGTCCTGAAAATAAAGTTATTACTTTCTGAATGACAAACTACATTTGAAATATACAAAATAGTTGGTTGTTAAATACTATTAAGCACATATCAGGTATACCTGACAGTCATTTTAATGCCAAGCTGCTGCACAGATGAAAGATTTTCATTCTTCACATTTGCATCAGTAGCTAAAAACAATAGAAAACTGGGTTATAAAAATGTATAAAAGTCTGAATAATCACATTTTAATTGAAAATTCATGAAAGCCATATTTTTACATATTTGAATGTGAATTTTTGAAAACACTGATGAATTTGTTCTTTTAAGAGCTCTCAATTATACTGTCAAAGGAATTAACAGGAAACTTTTTACAAATAACTTTTCTCCTATAAAAAGCATTTAAAAGCATACTAAATACAAAACAATTAATCATAGTTTTAAAGCAATCTAGTTTTGCTGGGCTCTCAGAACACAAAGGCTGTGTCTAGAATGTTGTACTTTTGGTAAGCAATGCACATATAAGATTTTGAATGACAAATACGTATATAACTATGGTTGTGTACTTCTTAAAGATTTAAACATGAGTGTCAGGAAGGAATAATCAGTATTCTACTTATAATGTACCACAATGTGACTGGGTTGTCGGAAAAGTCATGACATATGTTTGTGACAGATGGCACTAGTTCGTTTTTGGAAATACTAGAGTCATTCACATCTATGTTATTGCTATGTCATTGGACAGCTGACAGTTCTAGATCCATTCTAAAAAAAAATTGAGCGATTTGGTTGAGTTTTGGAGATTTTACAAGTTGAAGATGGAAGACCAAACTGTGCCATATTTAACTGTTTTACTTCCATAAAGGGAAGAACGCACATCAAGCTTGTAAAAAGTTGCATAAAGTTTACGGTGACAATGCTCTACAAGAACGTCAGTGCCAACGATGGTTCAGGAAATTCCATGCTGGTGATTTTGATCTCAATGATGCTCCTCGGTCAGGGAGGCCCACCGAGGTTGATGATGACAAAATAAAGGCATTGATTGAGTGAAACCCATGTTACACAACAAGAGAGATTGCAGAAACATTGAACATCCATCACTCAAGTGTTCACAATCACCTGAAGAAGCTGGGATACGTACACAAGCTCGATATTTGGGTTCTGCATGAACTCAAAGAAGTTCACTTGACAACGCGTATAAACATCTGCAATATGCTCATTAAACATGAGGAAAACAATCCTTTTTTGAAGCGACTGATAACTGGAGATGAGAAGTGGATTGTTTACAACAATGTGGTGCGCAAACGGTCTTGGTCCCGACATGATTCGCCTCAAATGACATCAAAAGCAGACATTCATCAGAGGAAGGTTATGCTCTCAGTGTGGTGGGATTTTAAAGGTGTTGTGTTTTTCGAGCTCCTACCAATAAACCAAACAATCTAATTCAAATGTGTACTGTCGGCAATTGGACAGTTTGAACAAATCCATCATCCAGAAACGTCCAGAGATTGTTAATTGTAAGAGTTGTGTTCTATAGCGACAATGCGAGGCCACACACAAGTTTGATCACCCGTCAAATTTGGAGCTTGGATGGGATGTGCTGCCACACCCACCATACTCGCCTGACCTTGCACCGTCAGACTTCCACTTGTTTCGCTCTCTTCAAAATTCCTTGCGTGGTATAACGTTCAATTCAGATGAGACTGTAAATCAGCACCTTGTTCATTTTTTTGCAAATAAAGACAGGTCCTTCTATGAATGAGGAATTATGAAGCTCACTGAAAGATGGCAAAAGGTTATTGAACAAAATGGGCAATGTATCATTGATTGATCTTTGTTCTTTATATAAATAAATGACCTTTGAAAAACATAGACAAAATACGTTATGACTTTTTCGACAACCCAATATGAGGGAGGGGTGAACAAGTTTGTTCCTGCAGATGAATTTTCTCTGTGAGGTAAGAATTGTGATTATCTACCAAAGAGAAGAAGCGATTATAAGGTACAAAGGACTATGGGAGAGGCTGAAACTCTGATTAGTCCTTGAGAATATTGGACCAAGCACACAATAACATCCAAAAGTATCACTAGAAAGCACTGAAGTTCTAGTTGAAACTTTCAATTTGGGGCTGAAGAAATAGTACCGTGCACAACACACATGATATTAAAGGAATTGCCCCAAATCACATAGTTATCTAGTGACTGAGAAGACGAAAAGCTAGGTTTTCTGAATCCCATATCACAAGTTATCTTTCCCTCCCATTACACATTGGTACATCTTATACTATCAACATAAGCAACTTAACTCACGGAGTCATTCATTCCTTTTAATAAACCTTTCTGATTAAGTGTGGTGTACCATGCCAGGAGCTACGCGGGATAAAAGATAAATCATGTCCTTAAAGAACTTTGCATGTCGTGTCAGAGATAAAACTTGTATATAGATAGCTCTGATGTTTTAATGTGCTAACAGAAATAGGAATCGTACAGATAAAATATTATGTGAATTCAGAAGTGAGAGAGATTAGGAAAGTGTGGGATTTAAACTGAACCTTAAAATATGGTTAGACTTGAGATAGAGAAGAACAAATTAAACATCACTGTTATCAAACATCTACTCTTTGGACCAGCAATAATTCATCTTTTAGCACTCTTGGAGTTAAGGTAACCTATTTCTAGTCTGCCTAGGATGATTTTCATAGTTTTAGCACAGAAAGTTTCATGCCTCAGAAATCCCCCACAGTCCCAGGCAAAGCAGACTGCTTGGTCACCTGCCTAGAGTGGTAACTTCCTTAAAGAATGACAGAGAGAGAGAGAGAGAGAGAGAGAGAGAGAGAGAGAGAGAGAGAGAGAGAGAGAGAGAGAGAGAGAGAGGGAGAGAAAGGGAATGGGAAATTGTGCTTTACATATCAAATGAGTAGCAATGTTCAGATGGAAATAGATATGGGCTTAAAAATACTTTTGGTATACTGAAATGAAGTTACAAATGGATGATATAACATTACTTCCTGGGGTCACTATGAAAAGCATAACAAAATAAGTTGTTGAAAAAAAGTCAACCAATGACACTTGTAGGATCCTATTCCCCTACTTACTTAACAATACCTAATTCAGCCTTAGCATTAATATTAAACCAACTATTTGGAAACACCAAGCATTTTAATTATAAATATAATAGTCTTAAAATGAGTTGAAAAAAATTACTTAATATTGACTGAAATCACTCACTCTGGTGACGCATTCTGTTCTATTTTGGTTTGCAAAGCTAGCACATAGAGCAACAGCAGAAGAAATTAAATCTATTCTGCCTGCTGCTTGGAATAGCGATGTGGAAAAAAATAAATTTTCAGAAGAGTAAACAATGTCTCCCGTGGAGGACAAATCCATACCTGGAGAAGCAGTTATTGCTTGGCTGTTCACTGACTGTCCTGAAGCCCTGCTTGTATGTGTTGCAAAGTCAGAACACTCTCCATCACCCTAAGAAATCAATGGACCAGTACACTTTCTCCTACCTTCTTCCTTCCCCAAAGTCAGTCTGCAGGTTCTGTTGCTTCCTTTTTAACATGCAGTTGTATTTATCCACTTTATTCAGTTCTTACTGACACAAAATTCAATTCCTTGTGACCAAGCTACTGTACGAGTCTCAGTCTCAATTGGCAGAGTTATTTGGGGGAAAAGCATTTCTCTTTCCACGTCTTTATTTACATAATTACCCTTGCCTATAGGAGCCTTCCCCACTCCTATTTCTTTCATCTGTAATAGCCCAGGCGACAGTGCTAGTGCTACTCCTCCTGTGTACTACTGCTTTCTCTTCTAATCTTCCATCATGGCACTACTCAGCAACGATCACTCTTTCCACTAGACACCTGTGGCACTCCTGACAAAACCCCTCTTTTGATAATAACCCAATTCAAATAGCATACTTAAAGACTCTAGCATATTACCTGAAACAAAGTAGCCAGCTGAAAAAATGTCAGTTTCCCCTCATTTCTTTATTTTCTATTTTACTATATGCTACAATTTACTTAATTCATCATCTTAGGCATATGCGTAATTCCTGTCCTTGGGGAGAGGGTCATTCATATACTATACCTACTTTCAATTATGGAGCATATTCACAAACATACTCCATTAATGTAAGACAGAAAAGACCGTATTTGCTGAATACCCAAAGAAAGTATAAAAGGTGTTTAATTGTATGCATTAAGTTTAAAGACATTTTAACAGTCAAAAGGTGAAACAATGCAAAATTTTTTGATATTTTTTTCCAGTCTTTGGATTAACAACATAAAGATAAAAGGAATAAAATTAAAATACTACTCTAAAAGGAGGGCTTAATTTATCATTTCAAAGAGGCCACTAAGGTAGTAGAAATTCCCAACTTGCCCCAGGGAATTAAGCCAACAAAATCTTGAAGTCTGTTAAGATTTGGAAAGATACCTGTATGGATTTATAAACTGCAAACGTGCAGAACTTTCCCAATTTGTTCTTTCCTCTTTCTTCAAGGGGATAAACATCCAAACTAATTTGATTTTTCCAGATTTGCAAATTTTATAATGGATGGAAATCCTGAGGGAGCTAACAGATGGATGATTGTGTTATTCTAATTACAGCTACCTTAGGGTTTAGCAAGCTGTCATTTTTAAAAAGACAATCAATTTCTCATTTCATGAAACATGAAAAACACTGAATATAGCTAGCATTTGCTTTGAAACATCTTTTGTATCAAGACACATTTTTTTATTTAAAGTAAATAAAGTGAAATTTTGAAATAGCAAGTCATTGTTCCATTAGCCAAAAAATTAAATGATACAGGATGATGGTATCTAAAGCCATGGGAAGAAAACGATACTACCGACAAGTGTAATATAATAATAAATATTAAACAATCAACAAGAGCCACTTTGTTTTGGACCATACTCTAAAATCCCAGGGGATAAATGTCCAACTGGAGGCTTTAAAGAATTTAAATTAACATTCAGGGTTTATCTGCTTAGATACCACATTAAAAAACAAAACAAAAAAACAACATGTGAGCTGCCCCTCAGCATAATTTAGAAGGGTAACAAAGGGCAGTGAATATGTGCACACTGTGCAATCAGGCTATTGAGTGTTTGGATAAAGCATGCAACATAATATTAATGTTACTGCAGAAAATATAATCCAACAGAACAATGTGCCAGGGAGGACTGCAGAAATTGGCGAAGATTTGCTGAAGACTGAAGAGATACCCACTTTCACCATGCAAATTTCCATGATTACCACTTCTCTTACTGATTTCTTCTTTTTCATTGAGTTGATCATTAATACCTGTTTTTTTCACATACATTTTCAGGTTCATTCATAAAGTCATAATTTTCCTCAAACACGCTTTTCTTCAAGATTGTCTTTACAATTTGTTTTCTTTACTCTGTATCTCACTTTCCTGATTTTCAGTGTAATGGTTATTATGTCTGCTTCAGAGAGTAGTTACAGCACTTATCGATACAAAGCACAAGTACCTCAGCACACTGTTTAACTCACAAGAAGCACTCAACAGATATCAACTGTCTTCACCTACCTAACTTCTGGTTAACACTACTTTGTATTTTCCTCTCATTTCTTTGTTTCATTTCTTATGTTCTCTTTTATCCCTTTCCCCAATCTACATCAGATGTCACTATGTGTAAATAATTAAGTATATATTCATATGTGTATTTGTAAATATCAATAGATTTAGAATCATTATACAAATATATTTGGGTGAATCTATATGCTTATATATGTATATTTAATTCAATAAAAACATATCAAATGCTACATTAAGGATTCTAAGAAGTGTGAGACGTAACGGAAAAAATGAAACTAATCACATACAATAAAATGAATATTAAAATGGTTAAGTGAATGCAATAGGAGCACAGAGGAGGGATTTCTGCTTAAGAGTAAGAGGGAAGGTGACATTCTAGCTGCAGCTTTACAGGTGAACTGGACATTATCATATGGGTGTCCTGGGGAGGGAAATGTTCATCCAGAAAGAACAGTAGGAGCAAAGGTTCAGTGACATGAAAACACAGAATGTGCTTGGGCTAGAAAGACAGGCTGGAGCATACAGGAAACATATATTATTTAAATTTTTTATGGGATATGACATATAGTGTCTAACTTGATTAAGCAACATATTTGAATGATGGTTTCTTTAGCAGAGAAGCCATGTCACACTTATGAGGAAAAAAATGCAGTATCCATTGATGATCTATTATCATGAGTCTATATCTAGCGCTCTGCTTTCTTTACTATCTTTCTCTGTTTACCAACTCCCAAGTACTGGATATTCACATCTGGCAAATTGCAATTCTGCACTCTACTTCATGCTTTATATAGTTACAATACAATCTCCCTAAGGTACATACGAATCAAGTAAAGCTTCCGCTCAGAAATCTTAAATGGTTTCCTCTATTGCCTGTTAAAATTAAGATAAACTGATTGACACAATATATAAAACCTCCCTCCTTCTTTTATTCATTCTTCCTTTTATTTATCCAACATATATAGACACTGCTACTCTAGGTGCAGAGGATACATACAATAGGCAAGACAATGGAAACTCCTCCTACTGGAGTTTACAGTCAATGTAAAGAATCAGCCACTAAGTCAGGATATGAGAATGATACAACAAAGGGATGCAAATTGGCCTTATACACTAAACCAATGGTTCAATAATTTGTATTTCCACCCCATACCTTCCCGCTAAATTCCACATTCAAATCTCCAGCATGTACAAAGCACGTTTAGTTAAATGTGTAGCAAGTATTCAGAAAGTAACATAAAAATGAGCTCTTAAATCTCCTTTCACAAACCTATTCCTCTTCCATTCTTCTCCACCTCAGTGTATGATAACCCCATCCTTTCAGTGGCTCAAATGAATACCTTGGTCTTCTTTGATTCCCCCCTTTCTTCCATACCCATATAAAATCTGTTATCCAATTCTGTTGGCTCTGTCTTCAAAACGTAGCTAGAATCCAAGCGCTTCTCACCATCTCTACTCACATCCTCATCCAAGCCCTTGCCATTTTTCATCTGCATCTTTTCAATAGCCTCCTCACTTGTCTCCCTGCTGTAGTCCTTAGTCCTCCTGAAGTCTGTTCTCAATACAGCACCCATAGGAATCTTTTAGAAATGTAAATCTGGGCATGTCAATCTTATGTTCAAGACCCTGCAAGAACTTTAAAATCCTCTCCTCTCTGACTTCCACATCAACAATCCCCCCTTACTTCTTTTTAGCCATACTAGTCTCCTTCCTTGCCACTTCCTGAAATTCGCTCCCCCTAAAATATCCATACATCTTGTTCCCACTTCTGCTGGTCTAAACTCTATTTAATATTGTGATCCTCACCCCTCACTAAGCACCCCCTAGCTCCATTCCTTGCTGTGTATTTCTCATTTACCACTTAATACCATTCGACATACTGAGTCTTTTACTTATTGGTTTATTGTTTCTCTTCCCAGCAGAAGGTAAACTCTATGAAGGCATGATTTTTTTCTCTCCTTTGTTCAATGCTGTGTCTGAATACTTAGATAAGTTCTATTACATAGTAGAGGACAATATCTATTTGTTAAGTAAATGACAGTGTGGGCAGTGAGGGACAGAGGGGGAAGTTGGCAGTCTTAATAGTTACGTATTCCTGAAAAATAAATATGAGGCATGGAGTGAAAGGAATGATACTAGAGAGGAAGAAAGGGGAACACCAATTTAAGGCCTTGATTATCTCGGTAAAAAGCTTAGACTTTCTGCAGTGGTCAATGGTAGCTTCTAAGGGGTACAGCAGCGGTTCTCAACCTTCCTAATCCGCGACCCCTTAATACAGTTCCTCATGTTGTGGTGACCCCCAACCATAAAATTGTTTTCGTTGCTACTCTATAACTATAATTTTGCTACTGTTATGAATTGTAATGTAAATATCTTTTTGTTTTCCCATGGTCTTAGGCGACCCCTGGGAGGGAAATGTGGACTTAGACCGTCAATCATTCCTTGGTTTCTGGCTTAGATGGACAGTAGATGACTATACTGCCCACTAAAATACACAAGGTTGGAGGGAGACTGTATATCAATAAGGCCTGATGGGGTGAGGTCACTGTTGGACATTTGGAGTTTGAGAGTTTCTGCAGCACATCCAGGTGAGGTTTACCTACTAAGCAGCTGAAAATATGAAACTAAAGCTTATCGTAGATCTGTGAGTAGAAGATGTACATTTAGAAGTCATCAATATATGAGGTACATAAAATAGTAGGAGCAGGTGAGATCACTAGGGGATAGTGGATAAAATGAGAAGAGTGGAAGACACTGGAATACATCGCCTTAAGGAAAAACAACTTTTAATGGGTAAAAAAAAGGGGGCTCAGAAAGGAGTTAGAAGTTACAAGGAAACTTCTACATACATTTGCACAGAAGAGACTGAAAGGTATCTGCAATGTACATGGCATCAAGTGAGAGATTTTGAGGATGACAAACCTTGCGCATATTTGTAATCGAATTACACATCTCTAAGAAATATTATTTGCATATTGAATACTTTTCAAAATTCAAAATGTTTAAAAGGTACCTGTGTATTCCACTGAGGGGAAGCAGCATTCCGATGGGCTTTCAGAGAGATGAAGCACAAATTTTTCAAGTAACTCTACTAAAGCTGTAATAAACAAGAGAATAATTAGAATATTAAAGGTCAAGAGTAATACATGATAACACATCTCTAAATCACAGACTAGTAGATAAAATCCATCTGAATTTTTGCAGTTACACTCTTAAGGGAGTCCAACTCAAAACACATACCATTTTAATATTCCTAACAATGTTACTGATGTAAATTAAATTTTAATAGCTTTGCTGAGAACCTACGAATGTAAACCTGGAAAACAATCATCTGTTATGTTTAGATCCTCTAAGGATTACTTCAGAATTTTCAAAATGATTTCAAACAGAAAGAAATTCATCATTAATTAGACTACAATATCTTATAATTATTCACACACACAGAAAAAAAAATACATGAAATCCAAGACCAGGATCAATGCAGAGCTCATGTCCCTTTCAATACCAGCACGTATTATGTATTTTAAATATTTTGCTCTAATGGTATCTGTTCAAGGCAATAGGATCACAAGTAAGTCTGTCAGGGGTTGAGGTGGAAGAAGGAATGAGTAGGTACACAGAGCATAGGAATTTTAGGGCAATAAAGCTCTTCAATTCACAAAAAAATCCATTAAATATAACTCAAGAAAATTAATTCATGTCACGAAACACTTCTTAACTTTAGAAACAAATTAACTCTAAGATATTAACTATCCAGAAAGTAAACTGCAGAATATTGTTTTGTCTTAAGTACTAGGACTGGCAATTAAGTTCGTGAACTTGTTGCAATAATGTTGCTAACCTTTTTATGATATCAGAGGGATTATTCATTATGAATTTGTACCAACTGGACAAATAGTTTAACCAAGTTTACTATTGGGTTGTCGGAAAAGTCATGACACATGTTTCCATCAGATGGCACTAGTTCATTTTTGGAAGTACTAGAGTCATTCGCATCTATGTAGTTCCTATGTCATTTGACAGCTGACAGTTCTACCTTCATGCTAAAAAAAAATTGAGGATTTGGTTGCGTTTTGGAGATTTTACAACAAGTTGAAGATGGAAGACCAAACTATGCATTGTTGCCATATTTTACTGTTTTACTTTTATAAAGGGAAGAACACACATCAAGCTTACGAAAAGTTGCATAAAGTTTACGGTGACAATGCTCTACAAGAATGTCGGTGCCAACAATGGTTCACGAAATTCCGTGCTGGTAATTTTCATCTCAACGATGCTCCTTGGTCAGGGAGGCCCACTGAGGTTGACGACGACAAAATAAAGGCATTGATCGAGTCAAATCCACATTACACTACATGAGAGATTACAGAAACATTGCACATCCATCATTCAAGCAATCACGACCACCTGAAGAAGCTGGGATACGTAAGCAAGCTCGATATTTGGGTTCCGCATGAACTCAAAGAAGTTCATTTGACAGTGCATATAAACATCTGCAATATGCTCATTAAACGTGAGGAAAACGATCCTTTTTTGAAGTGACTGATAACTGGTGATGAGAAGTGGATTGTTTACAACCATGTGGTGAACAAAACGGTTGTGGTCTCGACATGATGATTTGCCTCAAAGGACATCGAAAGCAGACATTCATCAGAAGAAGGTTATACTCTCAGTGTGGTGGGATTTTAAAGGTGTCCTGTTTTTCAAGCTCCTCCCACGGAACCAAATAATCAATTCGAATGTGTACTGTCAACAATTAGAAAGTTTGAATGAATCCATCATCCAGAATCACCCAGAGCTTGTTAATTGTAAAGGCGTTGCATTCCATCATGAAAACGATGAGCTGCATAATTCCTCATTCATAGAAGTCCCTGTCTTTATTTGCGAAAAACTGAACAAAGTGCTGATTTACAGCCTCATCTGAATTGAACGTTATACCACACAAAGAGTTTTGAAGAGCGCGAAACAAGTGGAAGTCTGACAGCACAAGGTCAGGCGAGTATGGTGGGTGTGGCAACACATCCCATCAAAGCTCCAATAATTTTGGATGGGTGATCAAACTTGTGTGCGGTCTCACATTATAGCGATGGAACACAACTCCTTTACAATTACAACAAGAAGCTCTGGACATTTCTGGATGATGGATTCGTTCAAACTGTCTAATTGCTGACAGTAAACATTCGAATTGATTGTTTGGCTCCTTGGTAGGAGCTTGAAAAACACGACACCTTTAAAATCCCACCACACTGAGAGCATAACCTTCCTCTGATGAATGTCTGCTTTCGATGTCATTTGAGGCAAATCATAACATCAGGACTAAGACCATTTGTTCACCACATTGTTGTAAACAATCCACTTCTCATCACCAGTTATCAATCGCTTCAAAAAAGGATCATTTTCATCATGTTTAATGAGCATATTGCAGACGTTTAAACATGCTGTCAAATGAACTTCTTTGAGTTCATGCGGAACCCAAACATCAAGCTTGCTTATGTATCCCAGCTTCTTCAGGTGGTCGTGAATGCTTGAATGATGGATGTTCAATGTTTCTGCAATCTCTCTTATCGTGTAACATTGGTTTGACTAGATCAATGCCTTTATTTTGTCATCATCAACCTCAGTGGGCCTCCCTGACAGAGGAGCCTCGTTGAGATCAAATTCACCAGCACGAAATTTCGTGAACCATCATTGGCACTGACGTTCCTGTAGAGCATTGTCACTGTAAACTTTATGCAACTTTTCACAAGCTTGATGTGCGTTTTTCCTTTTATGGAAGTAAAACAGTAAAACATGGCAACAATGCACAGTTTGGTCTTCAACCTTCAACTTGTTGTAAAATCTCCAAAATTCAACCAAATCCTCAATTTTTTTTTAGAATGGAGCTAGAACTGTCAGCTGTCCAATGACATAGCAATAACATAGATGTGAATGACTCTAGTACTTCCAAAAATGAACTAGTGCCATCTGTTGCAAACATGCATCATGACTTTTCCAAAGACCCAATATAAGCACAGTCAATTTTTCTCAATGCTCTGAAGTAGTTTATGTTCATTCTTTCCTCTGTACTTTTTAAAAACAACTTACTTTGTATCAGTATAGATTCACAGGAAGATTCAGAGATAGCACAGAAGTAGACAACTTCCTTTATCCTTCCTTTTAGGGTAGATCTGCTGATGACAAATCCTTCATCTGAGAATTTCTTGATTTTCTCACTATTTCTGAAGACTATTTTCAATATATACAGAATTCAGGTTGACAGTTCTTGCTTTCAGTACTTGAGTAATGTCATGTCACTTCCTCTGTCCTCCATCTTTTCTAGTGAGAAGTCCACTGTTATTTGTATCAGTCATCCCCTATAGGTAAGGTATTCTTCCTCCCTCTCTGCTTTCATGATTTCTTTCTTTGTCATTAGTTCTCAGAAGTAGTAATTACAGTGGGTCTTGGTATGGATTTCTTTGGGTTTACCCTGTTTGGCATTCTTCAACCCACAGGTTTAGGTCTTTTGCCAAATTTGGAAAGTTTTCAGCCATCATTTCTTCAAACTTTTAGTCCAACCCCTTTTCAGTACTCTAATGACACAAATGTTACATCTTCTGTTAGGATTCCACAGGTCTGCGGGCTCTGTTAATTTTTCAGTCTATTTCCTCTCTGCTGATATCTTCCAAGTTCTCTGATTCTTTCTGTCCCTTCCATTTTATTATTGAACCCATACATTGAGCTTTTTATTTTAGTTATGGTATTTTTCAGTTCTAAAATTTCCTTTTTGGGTTTTCTTTACTATTTCTTTGCTGACACTTTCTATTTTTTAATTTGTTTTATGTGTGAAACAAACACACATGTGGAGGAGAAAGGGAGATTGTGGCCTCATTACCAGTGTATGGTGGTGTAAGTTCTAACTCTCTACCTAAGTGTCCTCTGATACCCTCCAAGCAGGAGGAGGCAGGGGTGCCTTATTACTGCTAAGTGAGGAGGGATGTCTAGGCTTCACCCCAGTCTTGCAGGCAGGATTTTCTGTGCTGTTTAGCTGGATTAAAGCAGTCACTTTCTACAGGTTTTCTGTCTTAGTAGGATAACCTTTTCCTGGTCCTTTGGCTAGAGAGAGCAAGCTTTTACCTCCCTGACCCCTCCTTTTTATCTTCTTTATACACTCTTAATCACTCAGTATAGGATATATAAGGCAAAAAGAAAACCCAGGAAATACACCTCTGAGTGTGCCTTGGGTCCTACGATATCCATCCAGTCTGTCTCTTCTATCTTCCAGAGACATCCTATGTTTGTTTTATGTGATGTCCAGAGATTTTAGCTGTATATAGTAGGAGGGATGATAAGGGAAGGAACATCCACCCCATCTTTCAAAAGCGGAAGTCACCTTGTACTTTTTTCATGATAATTATTTTTTAAATTCTAAAGGCTGAATGTAAGTTTCATCATATAAACTAGACCTTAGTTTTTTATCCATAAAATGTAGACTATCTTATAAAGTTGCTATAAAGAGTAACAGAGATTGATGCAAGCTACTAACTAGGCCATGCTGTGCAGAGAGGTGTAGATCTATTACTGAGAGTAGCTTGCAAATCTAACAGCGGACACTGCATCAGGATAATGAATAACTGAGGCCAACATTTGTGAGAACTGGCCCCAAATTCCAAATGGAACACAGTTTTAATGGTAAAGTTCTACTTCTTTACCCTGTTTCATAGTCATGGGTAATGGTAGAACAGGTGATTTTTCTCTTTTGTCTGATCACTATTCCTGTTGAGAGGAGAAGGATCTACACGTGTACTTATTGTATTTAAACTAAACCCTGTACCAAGCTTCCACTTGCCCAATCTGCTCGCTACCTTTTGGTCTGTGCAGAATTCACTGATCATCTATTTTAAATATTCTCTAATGCAAACAATGATAAATACATATTTATTATAGATATTTTATAAATACTTTAGGGTAAAACATAGTTTAACTGCTCATTTTATATAAAAATTTGAAAATAATGTTTGATTTCTTGTCCATAGATATATCATTATTCTCTAAAATATAATTTCTCCAACAAGTAACAAAATACAAACTTATTTTTATTTCCCACTTTTAATTTTGTAACCAATGATACAAATATGAAATGCATAAAGCATGGCTGATAAAGTAGGCAACTACATTTAAATTATAGCTTTGAAGATTCTAACTTATATTTCCATTAAAACTTTTGTCTTATACCTTCTTTTTTACTCAAAATAATATTAATTAAAATGATAATTTTAGGAAATGAATGTACATTCAAATATCTGAATATAAAACAACCTATTTGCTGGTGTAAAGGGGATCAAATATATGGCAATGGAAGGACAATTAACTCTGAGTGGTGAACACATAATGCAATATATAGATGACATATTATAGAACTGTCACTTGAAACCTATTTGGTTTTGTTGACCAATAAATTTGTCACCCCAATAAATTTTAATAAAAAACAGAAAATATAGCCATTTACTCAAAACAAAATTTCCTTAGGAGTCATTAAAATATTTGGCTGGATACAGCAGAATTCCAAAATCTGTTAATAAAAAAATTCAATAAAGTTTCCAAAAATATAGCAGCATGGTATATTCAGGTGAAAGCTGAAGAAACCAAGCAAACTGTTACCTGGGCAAAAGTAAATTAGTGTTTCAGTTTGGCTTACCGAGACCTCTTAGACAGTTTTTTTGTTTATTTTTTTTGTTTTTAGCTGAGCCATCCTGCTACCTGTTGGCAGCTCAGCTGCTGCTCAGCTCAGGCTGGACTCGAACCGCTGTTGCTCAGAGCTCAAACTCTTGAGCGAGCTCTTAACCAACTGAGCCACTCGGCCAGCCCATCTCAGACAGTTTAAAAAAAAAGCTTTGCAGTTTCTCAGGTTTTAATTTCTGTTCTCCAGCATCACAAGATTCTCAGAAGTCAACGAACTGCTGGAATTATGTATTATGTGTCCTAGACATGCTGGTACTAATCTTTGGGAAATACAGCTTCTATTAGTACAAAAAAATCAGAAAAATTAAACAACGCACTCACCACCTCCACCGATTATATCAGGTTTGGCCTTCATCATTTTGCAAAATTGTCTTCGGCAGTTTTCTATCCACTCAGTTTGTTTATCAGACATCTTGAAGCGTACTAAAAGTTTGCCAAGATCATTGTCTAATAAGAGAGATAGCATGTATTATTATAAGACATGCTAGATACGTTGAAAAATAAGTATTAATGAAGTATGTAAAGTTACAAATTCTAGAAAAAATATGACTATATATGGCTTTCAAAGGAAAACATATTTTTCTGTAATTACATCTTATACCTTCAACTGCTTTTTACCGCATTTATTAAGAGCTTATAAAAATGGATTATTGATTCATTAAAAGCTCATAAAATGGATTGATTTATAACCATAATTCATAACTATTCTCTTTTTTATACAACATGATTCATTACTGAGCATGATTTAGCTTAAAATTTTGCTACACTAATGTGAACATTATACTCATTCTTCATGTACAATCAGGTACAATTTTATTCATTTCTGTAAAAGCAAAAAGAAAGCATAACTGTAGGAAATCTCTAGTCGATAATTTATTTCCTCTCCTTGAAAAAATTTATACTTAAAATATTGGTTGGTGCTGAAAAAATATAGTTAAAATATAGCTTTTCTGTCTAAGCAATTTCATGAATATATTGCAGCTTTCATCTAATTTTATTTTTCTGTTGTAATTTTAATTGTATTCACATGAGATTTTTCCACCTTCCAATTTAATTTTATTCACATAAGATTTTGTATTAGGAAACATCTATACAAAATATATTATAGAGGATTTGGTGTCATTTTAAAAAGGTTATGTAAGTATACATATGTACATATATATTATCTCACACACACATAAGAAAAAATTCGAGAGGGAGAAAAAAACAGGAAAGATGTTCTCTTATTTTCTAGAAGAGCATGGGGGAGCATAGGTAGTCAGTGATACGAATTCATACCTGCAGCACTTTACTTGAAGGAGAGTTTTGGGCAAGAAAATGAGAATAAGAACATCTTGAATATATAGGGTCAAAGACCTGACTGCTTCTGCCAAAGATGTGGTCTGGGAAAATTAACACTACAAAATACATCCACTTTTGCTACACTTTGGGCTGATGAAACCCACCAGGAAAATACCACTGGT
This sequence comes from Hipposideros armiger, assembly GCF_001890085.2. Classification (NCBI taxonomy): domain Eukaryota; kingdom Metazoa; phylum Chordata; class Mammalia; order Chiroptera; family Hipposideridae; genus Hipposideros; species Hipposideros armiger. The sequence continues at coordinate 95,100 of NW_017733116.1, read as the reverse complement.
CAATTTGATACTACAGAGGGTTTCAATCAACTCTACCTATTTCTTAAAATGAATAAAATTATAATAAAACAAGTCCTTATTCTTATAAGTTTTATAAATTAATCTTTCAACCATACAAAACCATTTTGATTTTAGTTTTCTATCCAATCTTTGTAAAATTACATTCAATAAGTATGTCTGGAGTTCTTCCTATGCAGCTATAATAATCATGACAGACAAGGTCACTTGCCCTCAGGAAACTTACACGTCTTGGAGCTTGTGTGTGTGTGTGTGTGTGTGTGTGTGTGTGTGTGTGTATGCATGTGTATATACACATACATAGATTACAATAGTCTCATCAAGATATACATGTCATTCCTGTGATCTAAATTGGTTTTATTTAGCCCTAAAAAGCAGCTATGTATCTTCACGCAATCCTCATGGTTATCATACATAAAATTATATGATTAAATTATAAATCACAATTTATGTAAATATTTCCCTATTTTACATTTAGGGCACCAAAAAAGCCTTCCCACGTCAAAGTCTTTTGTACAAACACGAGTATACAAATAAATATACCAAATATTATATATGCATGCTCACACAAATATATACATAAACAGAAAATAATTCTATTGAAAGAATGTACAATTCTGATATTTAGTACTAATCTAATATATTGTCTTTGAATACCATGGCCAGAATTATACTGTAACATTTCATATATAGCTTCAATCAGAAGGAATAACTACAGGAAAATTAAATTGATTAAATCAAAGGAGAAAATTATTCCTTTCAGTAAAAAAGTTCTCAAAACCTTTAATCTAAACTCAAGAAACTTCAGAGCTGATAATTTTGTTGAAAAGTATTAATAACAAAGTTTTAATGTTGAATGTTTCTTGATAAGAATTGGATAAAAGACTTAATTCAGCAGGATTAAAATGGAAAATGTATAGTTTCCATTTAGAATATCTACATTACTCATTTCCCAAGAACAAACATCCTAGAGCAGCGGTTCTCAACCTGTGGGTCGCAACCCCTTTGGGGGTCCAACGACCCTTTCACAGGGGTCGCCTAAGACCATCGGAAAACAAAAAGATATTTACATTATGATTCATAACAGTAGCAAAATTACAGATATAGAGTAGCAACGAAAATAATTTTATGGTTGGGGCTCACCACAACATGAGGAACTGTATTAAGGGGTCGCGGCATTAGGAAGGTTGAGACCCGCTGTCCTAGAGCCTAATAAGAATCACTACGGGCACATGACTGCAAAGACAAATGCAGCTGTCTTATCTTTCATCTTATTTTCTTCTCTATGTCATCTTTTCTATCCATGTCAAACCCTGTATTTTATAACCACTACTATCTCCTTCAAAAGAGGATGTTCACTGGCTCTTTCATAAATTACTTGCTACTTAAAAATCCTATGTTATCCTTTCCTGCCCTACACCCTTCGCTTGCTCTCTTATCTTCTTTCACATTTGCTATCCTGTTTTGCTTTTTCATCACCTCATTCTAAAGAAAAGCGCATAAGGCACCACGATTGTCAGCACTGATGCAGCAGATGTGGTCATCGAATCTCCCAGTTGGCAGAAGAGCTAAGGGCCCAGTTTATTTGGATTTGAGGCAACAAAGAACTGCTGACAAGAGTGACTACAGGGCTCCTAGAGAGAGACAACTTGGTATTCCTCATAGGCTTCTGGTTACAGTTTTCCTCAACCGTCAATGGGAGTGTGAACTTTCCAATTTGCATTCCTTGCAGTCAAACACGTTTAGTAATTGGATGTAATGTTAATTGAAAAACATGTGTATCTGTGGTATTACTGTGTTTGAGGGGACAAATTCCTTTATTTCCCACTCCAAATTTGGGGCCAAATGAAAAGTTGATACGAGCAGATAAACAGAGTTCAAATTATCAGTGTTAGTACTGAAACAAGTAAATCAGGCACCATCACCTGGATCTGCTGCCATATGGACTTATACAAATATCTCCCCTGATCTGAACAAACCTACTCAATCACAAACCAAGACAAACTACCAAAGGCCTCTCCTGACTGTTCTTCTTAGAAAATGTGAATATACCTAAAGACAGACTAACTTGAAAGTACAGCCTACAACTAGGCTAATCCAAGATTTTCCATTCCTTCTCCCAAATTCACCTACCATAAATTTTTCCTACCTAACTTTGTGTATGAACATCCAGAGAGAGGCCAATGGTGTTAGGCCAGAAAAGGTCCTGTGTATAGACAATGAGGCAAGGGGAAATGGAATCACAGAAATAGTATCATAGAAATGCAGTAACTCTAAATTAGTGATTCTGTGAGTAGAAGAAATATGAATGATACACAGAATGTCATGTTTCCCAAAATTTCTGTGTTTATAAACCACACAAAAAATTTAAAAACAGAGTTTTGCTTCTGGTCATGATAGAGAAACTGGGAATAGAATTGCCCTCCTGCTGTAAACAACTCAAAAACTGGATAAAATGTACCAAAAAACTGTTTTCAGACATTGCCTGTTAGTCAGTACAGGACTATCATATCTGAGAAAAGGGGAACTAATGAGGTGAGTCCTTGGCTTTTTGGTTTATTTTGTTTGTTTGTTTGTTTGTTTGTTTGTTTGTTTGTTTGTTTGTTGAAGTCACTTGCAAGACCACTGTGCAGAAAGGGAGATACTACAGAAGTCTTGCTGAATTGGAGAGACAGAAGTTAGGTTGCAGGGAGACTGAGGAAGCTAAGATCTGTGGATCAGAGTACTGGAGTGGAACAGCAAGCAGAGAAAGAACTTCAGCAATCTTTGTCTTTGTCAAGTTGGTTGCAAAAAAATAATCAGCTGTGCAGGCGAGGCGTGAAACTTCACAAGGCTGGGCAAAGAACAGCCCGGAACTGCACAATGAAGAATTCCCAGAATATGCACAGGGCTGAGAGAAGTCCAAATTCCAAACAGGGTGAAGGGTCCTCCTTAACTGCCAGGGTGTTCCATAGAGAAGTCAGAAGGGTCACCTCTTAGTAATACAGTTAAATTAGCCATCAATACAGGTAACTCTATACCCACCTTACCAGAAAAAATAAATAACTAAAAGTTAAAGCCTTGAAAGAACAAACTGATCCATGAGTAACTTAAATGCACATGAAAAAATGTCCATTACTCTTTAAAGAAAAGCAACAAAATGTAGCACGCAACTATGTAAAATTAATAATATCCAATATTCAATTAAAAATCACTAGCATGAGAAAAGGAAAGAATGTGACTCATGACCAGTAGATAGTAAATCAACTAATAGAAAGACTCAGAAAGGACTGAAGTGATACAATTAACTAGCAAAGACTTTAAAGCAGCTACTTTTAAGGATTAAAAAACATACAAACACAATGGAATACTATTCTGCCATAAGAAAAGATGAAATCGTGCCATTTGCAACAACACGGATGGATCTGGAGATTATTATGCCATGTTATTGCTAATAATCCATAGGAGAGACACTTTCAAGAGACCATGGGTCAGATTTTCAAATGTTTTCGGTCAAGTGACCTTAGACAGACTCTTGAGCCTATTGTAATTCTGATCAAGACGGCTGGGCATGCCCTTCAAATCACAATGCAAGATGAGTGAAAGTAAATCTTGTCTGCTTTCTGCCTTTCAACACGCCAACGGCAAACAATATTCATGGACATGGGACTCTTTCTAGTAACGCTGAAGGCAAAGGAACTGACTGGTATATAAGGAAGTGTGGTACTTCTATTTCCTTTACATATGTTTCGGCTCAATTCAAAAAGCCTATAATTAATGAAATAAAGGATTCCTCATGTTACATGCTAGACGCCATGTACCATGAATAGTGAATCAACAAATATTACTTTCAAAGCCTAGAGTTGTGTTAGCAATGCACTTTATCAAGAGGCTTTATAAAGTGTTTTAAATGCCAACCCTGACTTAGACATGAATGATATGCATAATTCTAGAATATTAATAAAAATCAACCAGCATGTCACTCACTTCAACTCATTTTAAATAGGCACTGTCAAAATGGGAATGCAGCTGTACAGTGATGAGTAGTATACAATGAAACTGGTGTTCTTAAATGAGTACCTGCTCTACATTAATTCCCTTCAATTAAAGAAGCACATGAAATATTTTTTTTAAATCTTTTTATTAGTCTGTAAAAGGAGTTAGTGTTTAGAAATAAAAATGAAGCCCTTGCATCTTCATTTTTTAAAATTTCACAAAGGTGCAAACAGTGTAATGCTATCCAGGCTCACATGGGCAGGTCAGTACTATTATGTCTAGTTTTCCTAGGTGTACCATCATCGCGTGGCAGTGCTTTCTGCAGATTGGACATAGCAGCAGTTCTTTCAATGTCTGTCACAGCATACAGCTCTGTGCACCTGATAGGGGTCTGTGGAAAGGGAGTGGTAGGCGTTTTTAGAGTATGACCATATTCAGAGTCACGCCACCTTCCAAGTCAACCTGTATGTAATTGAGCTGCCTGTGTGCTGAGCTTCGGCGTCTGTTATCAAAGATAAAAACTGTCAGTATATAGTCCTGAAGCCTCAGATATTCTATTTTGTGAGCACTTGCTGGCACTGTTACATTCTCTATATTTACAGAGTTCTGCATTGGACCTAGATTATTATGGTAGCCATGTAGAGACAGCGTCTTTGGTCCTACATGATCATCTTCATCTCTACTTAGCTTGTGGGCTTCCCAAACAGGAGGCAAAGGTGGTAAATTTTCATAGTTTAATGATGCAGTTCTCTGAGCTGAGCTGTTGATGTTCTGGGTGTCTGAGGTGCTGGTGGATGTCAGACAACTTCTCCTGAACCCCGAGGCACTAGGGGTCCACATCCCATTTATATTTTCATACACCAGTTTACTAACAGAGGGTGCATCTCTTCGTTTATCACTGTCATATCCAGTGTCCCATTCTGTGTTATTTGCACCACTTCCACTGACTTGATCTCTCCTAAGTTTCTCTAGTTTCTCTCTTTCCATTAACTGCTTTTGAACAGGGGTTAGTCCTAAGACAAATCTGACTCCTTTGGATTCAAGAAAAATCTGAGGGTTCCTGTCCTCAGTACTACTTGGTTCTTTTGGTGTGTTGCTTTCAGCATTAGAAATCCTTGCCTCCAACTGGACATGCACGCTTGTGCAGTTTTTATGCTCTTCTTATACACCAGTAGCATTGACACAGCTATGTACTTGTTCCTCAGCCACAAGCAAAGGGTGTGTAGGTTCTTCACCTACTGACAGGTGTGCACTGCCCATAGAAGGATGCTTGCTTAGAGGGTGGGATGAAGCATCTCTAAAGCTGGGATATTCGGCAGGTAAGTTCTGAGCAGCAAACCCTGGAGATGTAGGTGTTCGGGGTGCTCTGGGGACTTCCAATTCTGACTGATGATTATTCTTTTTGACAACTGGCTCTTCCATCACATTTACAGTATTATTTTGCATAATCTCTTGCAACATGTTAAATATTTCTTCTGCATAGGCACACATAAAGGCAAGGATTCCTTGTCTAGTTTGACACCGTGGATCACTTTCAAACGAAAAGAGATTTGAATCACAGCCATAGTGTCACAGGCAAAGGTAGTGCCATTTCACTGAGTCACATTTGCAAGCGTACAAAGTCAGGTTTGTGTCTGCAAGTTCCATTATGCCAGAACCTAACTCATTCCCATCACCATCCATATCAGTGACCTTAAACTTGTTACAGTGGTTACCTGGGTCAGTGTCTTTATCTGGACAGCTACAACAGCTACCGTAGCTTCTTTCAGAAGACCACATGAGCTCTAGATCTGGCCATTCATATTCTTAGCATCTGCTGCTGCATCAAGAGTTTAATCAGACTTCAAAATACCATGTTTTCTTTGTTTCATGACTTAACCTTGTGGAATTCTCTGAGAAAAAGATACAATTTTGTTCTAATCTGGTTAAAAAACCACAGCTGCATCTTACTTTATGACAAATTGACTGTTTTGTCACCTTTGTATCTGGGTATCTACTTCTTAATGGTCATTTCATCACCCGGGTGCTGGGAGGGGTCAGGGTGCAGGTCGGTGGGCATGGACCCCTGGGCTCTGATCCAGGCAGCAGCCCCCACTCAAAGCCCACATTTTATTTTTTATAGCAACCATATTCACATACATCTAACCATACTTATTATTTTTAGAGACCATATAGTATAATAAATTAGGTCTCAGTATATCAATTATACACCTAGTGATGACGAAGTTACCATGGAAAAGTGCCCTTTTGTTTTCCCAAGAAAGGTTTGCCGTATCTAGGGGATAAGACAAAGAAGGGTACACTCTTCTTCAATATGTTCCTTCAGACCATGGTGATTTATAGGCAACTATGAAAAATTGGAAGACCAAGTAAAAAATCTATTTTAAACTTGTTCCTTACTACCACTGAGGGAATGGGAAAAAAAAAAAAGAAATATCAAGTTCTGGGTTTACAAAATTCACCAGTCATAGCCGACAATATTTCATACCTAACCTCTGAATTCTTTGTTACGGTGAGCACTATAATCTTTTCATACTTGAGGATACTGTATAATTTCTCAAATTATTATATAGAAAATTATATCAATAAGATTATTATAAATAATGTAAAAAGACAGAACCTCAATTTCAAGGGGAGTTAAAATATAAGTTCAATATAAATTCAAAAAAAATTTTTTATACAGAAAGCTTTTAGTGCGTCTTTCCTAGGATGACAGTTCGTAATTTTCATAATGCCCACTTTATACAGAATATCAAAACAGATGCTGCAAAAGAAACAAATGGAAGATTTTATAAACATAAACTAACAACAGTTTCCAAGGTTTCATTTAGATGGTCACCTTTCTCTATTACCTACCCTGAAGCTCATCTGTGAAACGTTTGCTTTCCATTTGTGATTCTGCTTGTTTTCTTCTCTTCTCCCATGTACAATAACATCGTCATTTCAGTTTACTCTCATTATAATAAATGAGGTTAGACTTTGGAGTGGTTGATATTCTACATATCCAAGAAGCAATTGGAAATATGCTTAAATTCTTTATATTAGTTCTCTGTACCTCTCTATATTTGGGAGTATCTACATTCTTACACATCTTTATTTTGTTTGAACAACTGCGGGTTCTTAACACATGAAATTGCTATTTTATATAGATTATTCCTAATTTTGGAATTATTATATATCACTTTCATTTTTATTTAATATGCAATACTTAAGCATTTAGTATAGAAGAAATCAGTGAAGTCTTCAAAAAATGAGGAATTAGTCTTTCCTTATCACCTGCACCTAACCTAGCAGGTGATCTATTTCCCCTGATTGCCATAGATATTCTTATTTCAAACACGAAAGTAAAAAGTACATGAAAATAAGAAGATTTACTATTCAAAAGACAATACTTATTTTGATTTTTCACCTAAGTATCTCAACAGCTACAGATCAAGATTTACTACATTGGAAAGAAACCATAATATCTGATTACCAAGTTTTCCCAGTTAACAGGATGATGTCATGTAAAAGTCATTTACCTTTATCTGCAGAGAATAAGTATTAATTCCAAGGTTAGGAATAATCAGAAAAGAAAAAAGAACGAGAAAATGTCTGACTTGACATAAAGGCCTAGAAAAGTTTTGATAAAATGGGGAATTCATCATAAAAAATATTTACAGACTATATGTTCAAGACATAATAGAAATGGCTTTTAAAATCAGAAAAAACAACAATATCTGTCATCATGTTGCATTATATTTTATATAGCATCATGCTATTTTTCAAAGCACTTCCATGGTTTATCCTATGGGATTCTATTTTTAGTTGATTGGAGGAGTGATAATCCTAAATCTTACATAATTTATCAGACCAGCAATGAAGGCAATCCAGTTTACTCAACTGTTAATTAGGCAATTTTCATTCTTTTATTAAAATGTACTTGCTATTATGTCATTTCATTCTCCCCTTTCTTCTCTTAAAATGTTTACTTCCACATATTATGTAGACAGTATTTCAGTTTTGAATCTATACTATTAGGATTGTATAATCTATACTATTAGGATTATTATTCCATTTGTAAATTAAAAAGACATGAAGATAATTCATCAGGACATGGACATGAATTTAATGTCTGAAAAGACAGAAATTATCCAAGTGTCAGCAAGAAGCAGCATTAGTGAAAATACTTAAACCCAGTAAGGGCATGAAAATTTATTAAAATCAAAATAAATGAAAACTGTTATTGGAATAAGGACATTGTTCTAATGACAAAATAACAGTATTTGTAATTAAAATGGCTAAATTTCAACATCTTTTATTGCACACAATTTAAAGTAATATAAGCATGTCTTGAGAACTAGGATAAAATATGTTGGCATCATAAGAATGTAACTACAAAACCCATGAATTTTCTCGCTCATTCACTGAAAATTGCATAACTTCAGAAACAGAGAATATGGTATTCTTGTTCTTCAGCTCCATCTCTAATTTAGAAACTTTATCTATTAATATGTGTTTATTGACCAAAATACACAGCAATGACTAACTCTTTTATAAACAGTAGTCTGCAACTATACAATGTTCAAGATAAGTTTATATATAATGCCTATCAAAAAGTCTTTTCCATCCCTCCCAATATTAATACCTAAACATTGCAATGGTTTGCATTTTCACTTGTGCTTTTATATAATACCAAATTTATGCAAATAATATCGGTTTAAAATAGTGGCTTAGATTCATGGTCCTCACCTAAGAACATAATATGGTTCTCACAGACATTTGATCAGTACATACAACCTAATGATTAAATGCATATTTTATACTGAACTCATTCAGAGCTGAACATTTACAAACTGTGAAAAGCAAATTCTAACTGGAATTTGCTTCAATTTTGCATGATATCCTCCTTCCTTTTCTCATTTAACTTGTAGGTAGAACAACTACTCATGTTGAGGCAAAAAAAAAAAAAAAGACAACAAAAAAAACTATATAGATATTTATATCTCATATAATGTGAACTTTAAAGTGATGTTTTCTCATATAAAAAGAATGTCCTCTAAAAGTATCCAATTAAAAATACCCAAACAATCTGACTGTAAAGATTTTAATATTGTTTGGTGCATTCCATTAAAGGGAATGATTACCGTGGAACTTACTCTTTTATAAAGTATTTGAAAGAGAATGTTTTGCCAGGCAGAAAATCAATTTCCTATCAGATAAGTAAAAATGCAGTAGAGGAAGCAGTGAATTTAAGATACTGAAACTACAAAAGATTAAATTTAAACTATTCACAGAATAAAGGCTGTGTATTTTTTTGGTTATTTTTTTCAATTGTGAAGAAATGAGATGTAATGCTAATGACGCATACCTTTTATGTTCTATGAAAACATAAAGTACCACTTTGTAAATGATATAAACTACATACAGAAGTTGAGTTCAAGGAGCTTTCTAACTGCAAAGCTATTCAAACTCTAAAGAATAAGTCAATCAGAGGTTTTTTTCAGGTATAAGTAAAAAATTCTAAACTTACTTCATGTTAGCCTGGAAGGAATTCCCAATGCCAACTGACAAAGATTTGGAAGATAGAGTTTGATGATGGAAAAAATAAAGGGAGAAGCAAGCCAACATTAATTCATCTGTTCATTCAATAAATATTTATTGTTACCTACTACCTACTACCTAAGGCAGACAGGATCTTTGTCTCATGGAGGTTACATTTCAGAGGGGGGCCACGGGTCGGCAACTGCGGCTCGTGAGCCACATGCGGCTCTCTGGGTACGTACATGCGGCTCTGAAGTGAAATTGAAAATGAAAATAAAACTACCATAGTTTCATTTATAAAAGTTTTAAAGGATAGTATTCACATGATGGTGATTTCATTTGTTTTATGGCTCTCCAATCATTTTTAAATTGTTGTGAGGGACAGGACTGGCTCTTCTGTCTCAAAAGTTTGCCGACCCCTGTTCTAGGCCATCAGACAGTGAACAAATAAATATATAAGCTGATATTAAGGTGTAAGTGCTGTTAGAGAAATAAACAGGGAGTTAGAAAGCAATAAGCAAGGAAAGAAGTATATTTTAGATAAGGTTAGGAGATAACATCTCTGGAGTAAACATTCAGACTAAGCTCAAAAGATTTAGAAGGAACTCACCAATGAAGAGTAGAAATTAGTGTTCCTGGAACAGTGAACATTAAGAGCAAAAGCCCCTAAGGCATAAACTTCATGTATTTTAAGACATGAAGAAAGTTCCCAAATCATATACCTGAAAAGGGACTTATATCTAGAATATATAAAGAACCCTTACCACACAATAATTAAAAGGGAAATAACCCAATTTAAAAATGGGGAAAGGATCTAAACAGCCATTTCCCCAAGGAAGATGTATAAATGGCTAATAAGAACATGAAGAGATGCTCATTCGTCATCAGGGAAATGCAAATCAAAACCACAGTGAGACGACACTTCCCATTCACCAGCATGGCTCGGATCAAAAATCAGATCGCAAAAAATGATGGTGACGTGGAGAAATCAGAACTCCCCTGCCCTGCTGGTGAAAATGTAAAATGGTGGTGCAGCTGTTTTAGAAAACAGTGAAGCAGCTTCTCAAACTACTAAACACAGATTATTACTATAAAATTACTATAAAACTATAGTAATTTATAAATTACTATAAAACTCATTTATTCCACTCCTAGGCATATACTCTAGATAAATGAAAATATATGTTCATGCAGAAACTTTATAGGGATGTTTATTGCAACACTATTTATAACAGCCAAAAGGTGGAAACAATCCAAGTGTCCATCAGCAGACAAATGTATAAACAAAGTGTTCTAGCCATAAAATGGAATATTATTTGATCCTTAAAGGAAAGAACTACTTACACATTCTACAACATGGATGAACCTTGAAAACATTATGCCAAGGGAGATAAACCAGTCAAAAAATACTGCACATTATATTATTCCATTCATATGAAAGTCCAGACTAGAGAAGCCTCTGGAGAAAGAAGGTAGATTACTGGTTGCTTAGCACGGGGTGAGGAAAGGGTGGAAAGAGAGTGCTAGGTTACTTTTTGAGATGATGAAAATGTTCTAAAATTGCCTGTGGTAATGGCTGCACATAATCTATGAATATATGAAAAACCATAGAATTGTACACTTTAAATGGGTGAAGTGTGTCAGTTATATCTCAAAAAATCTGTTTTTAAAGAATAAAAAAGGCACAGATTGATACAGACTATATAGAATAATTCCTCTAGAAAGAGAAAGGACAGAATATGAAGTAAAGGTTGACAGAGATGAAAGAATGGGAAAGTGGTGCATTTGTTTACATAGGTGGCTCATATCAGCTTGTCACTCTCTGTTCACTCAAAAATCCCCAAGGAGGGATGGCTGAGAGGCACGATGGTTAAGAGTTGGCTTGGGACACTGGCTCTGAGCAGCGGGGCCACGGTTCAGATCCCACACGAGGGCCCGTGACACTGAGCCCTCTACAGCTAAGATGGTGAGTAACAGCTCGACCTGGAGTTGGGCTGCTGTGAGTTGCTGGCCATGGCGTAGGCTGCAGCAGGGCTGCAATGGGCTGCTGTGAGCTACCGTGAGTGGCGGGCAGCAGGCGTGAGCTGCAGTGTGCCACCGTGAGTGGCTGTCCAATGGCCAGCGACCGATCTGCCTCAGCCAGGAAGAACGCAATGACAATACCAATGTGGGCCAGTGAAGCAACGTCCTCCACAACTAGACTGAAGAACAAAAGTACAGCAACTTGTCTGTTCCCCTTCCCTGATTTCCCAGTAAAATCTTTTAAAAAAAAATCCCCAAGGAGGTAAACTTTCTGGAAGGGCCTCTGAAGGGATACTTGTAAAGAGTGACTATTGAGGAGATCCTACGAACACTGAGAAATTCACCAGCAGGAGGAGTTACTAATATGTATGAAGCTTTCAGTGAATAGCCATTTGAATTTCTAAGATTGAAGAAAGGTAGTCAATGCCAAGTGGCCTGGCTGCCAGCGACCTTGTGAGTTAGTGTATGTGTCTGCTCTTCTGCTGGCCCCATAAGGAGTATTAGAAACATACCATGAAGAAAAAAGAAAAAAAATATCCGCTACTCTTCACTTTGAAGATAACAACCCTAGCTGAGTAAACATAAATCCAAATGGTTTCTTGATAAAGACGGAAATTTCAGAGTACAGTCGGCCCTCTGTATCTGCAGATGAGGACTCCACAGATAGGAAGGGCTGACTAATAGACTTAAACATCTTGTGGATTTTGGTATCTGCGGGGGGTCCTGGAGCCAATGCCTCCACAGGTATCCAGGGATGACTGCAGTAAGGTTTACAGGACACAGTTGCAATCTAGGGTGCTGATTATTTTATAATTCAGCCTGAATAAACATTATAAAATAATAAATAAAATGAACGTAGGATGGTAGAAAAAGAAGTCAGAAGAGCAAATGCCTCATTTTATTGAGCTATGTCTCTCCGATGCTTCCAACAACCACAGTGTGCTATCCAATCCCTCAGACCATTTTTATTTCTCAGTATGGAAGTGCTGGATCTCCTTTCCTCCTTAAAGAAGGAAACCCCCATCCTGAACTGAATGTAGTAGAGCACACTAGCCAATTAGGGGTGTAATAATACTCTTGGGAGATCTAATTTCAGGTTAGATCAAAGCAGACTGCTATCTCACACAGTCTTCCTGATTCCTGTAGGGAAGGCATTATGAGTCAATCTCCAATAAAGCACACTGACAGCTCCTGACATGCCACCAGGACTTGCTTTCAACATTGTGCAGCTCTCTTTTCTACATTCCCCTTGCCTCTTCCTTATCTTCTGCACAGATAACAATAAGTCCCTATGCTAACACATTTGTTCTTACTTATCTAAACTCTCAGGTAAAAGAGAAATGATATTCTGAGTAGACGTTATTTCTACCACATGGAAGAGAATTCGCTCATGTCTGTAAGATAATTTATACATAAGTATATATGTATGTATGATTTATATATGCTCACATATGTGGCATATGCATATAGGAACATATGTACGACTATATATACACATATGTATATATACACATATATGTACAAATATACATACACACAGATATTAATCAGTAGCTTTTGAAGGGCTTTTACATTTTAATATGGTGACCCTAAAAATGTGCACAAAGAAAAATAATTGAAGGAGATGACGTCTCAAGAGTCTTATTACAGATGAAGATAAATCAGCTAATAGCTAACACGGATGAGAGTGAGCTAACAAGAGGCAATTTAAGAGATGAGGAGATGCTAACTGTAGCAAGGAGGATAAATCCAGAAGACAAATGAGGATGGTGTCACCATGTGCACACAGCTGAAGTGATTTTTTCCCACAACAATGAAATGTTGCAGTACAAATGACAACGAGAATAACACCTATCAGAAGCAGTGAGTCATTTCCTCCAAATCAAAAAAGCAAAATGGAAAGTATATGAACTCTTGTCTTTAGAATAGCAATGTGTGTCTTAAAATATTACTAACTTAAACACAGTATTTTAAAGGTA
>NW_017733116.1:73042-77180 GCF_001890085.2 Hipposideros armiger | reverse complement strand
TAATACTTTTTCAAATTATAACAAAAGCAATAAAATAACAGGACAATTGATAGCAAATATTTTACCTTGTTTTAGATCAGCATTTCTTGGAACTTCGGACAGATAGCAGTTTGGTAAAGGATATGATGAAAACATTGGCCAAGGATACGGATCGTCACCCTAAAAAAGAAGCAAGACAGATAACTTTAGGAAGTAGTTTAAAATATTATTGAATCTTAAGGCTTTCTGAAATATCATTCACTGAAATTGGCTTTTGTTTCATAAAAATTCTACAATTGTAGCCTAACTCACCAAAAACAATTTGATATTACAATTCAGTGCTCTAATGGATAATAACTATAATGAAATGTAATAGAAGCAACATTAATAAGTATTTAAGACAAATACATATGATAACTTGTTCTCGCAACTAGGATTGGTAATCATGGCTTTAGTATTTTTTTTTCATTATTGGAAAATTATGGTCTTCAAAAGAAACCTGCATTTCCTATGTTGCTTACAAAACTGTTTCTCTTGTTCTGTCGATCATTTCTATCTCATTTGTCCCAGAGTGACAACCAAAGCAAAATGTACTTAATAACAATAACAATGAAAATAGCTAAGCCCTTCAAGAGAAAACCAAACTATTAATATTGATAGAAGGAGAGGTACACAATATTGCCAACTATATACAAAAGAATACAGTAATGTCATGAAATTTAGGTGTCATGAAAGAGAAAGGCACCAAAAGTAAAACATTTAGACACAAGGAAAAAATGATAATTTTTTCATAAAATACCCTACTCTGCAATGCAAACTAGCTCATAACCCATGAAGGATACCATTTTTGTTGGAAAGTGTTTACTTGCATTCAGAAGTTTTTCTAGTAATAGAAGTTCAACTCTGTGATGTGGACATTTAGCAGTTGCTGTTTAGTGTCATCTGAATCGGCAACCTTGCTTCAAAATGTATCAGAAACAAATCCCTCCTCCTCTTTACCCCACTCACCTTCTCTAGTATCCTGGGAGGCAAAATTCGTTCTGTTGGTCCACCAATAACATTTATTCTAACAAGAACATGATTTCTCTCTACCGATAAGCCATCAATTATAAAATCCCTGAAAAGTGAATGTATCAATTTGTTATCTCTTTAATTGGACATAATTTAATTTTAAAATCAAGTCACTGGAATATAAANATATTACTAACTTAAACACAGTATTTTAAAGGTACACAGTTAATGTTTAATTTATTGAACTGTATTTAACCAGAAACATTACTTGCAAGCTAGCTTTACACTTGCTAGAAATGCATTTGGCACTATTTTTCTCATTTGGTTTTCAGAGACATCATCACTTAAGTACAATGATAAGCCAGACATGCTTCTGATTGCCTCCCTCATTTTCTGCCATCCTACCATAACTATAGGATCAGTGACGCATCAGCAATATGTAAATGACATGCATTTTATTCATATTTGATTCAGAATGTATCTATGTAAACATCTCTTCCTGGAGTCCTCCTCCTGGGCTATCCACTGGTGTCTAGATCTCCTGCTTACCAAGAGCCATAGTAAACCCGTGATGAGTATTATTAGGAGGGATTACGAGGTACTGCTGTTAAATTATTTGTTTTATGCGAACACTTTGTGTTTTAGGGACAAACAGAAAGACAACAGAAGTTGCTGACCAATACACCGGGAAAATGTGGAATTAATTAAAGAGGCTTGGAATTATACTAAACAAAAAGATACCGTGTGACAGGAAGAAAGTCACAAATGTGTTGGACCTTGTAGGCTACAGCCAATCCACTGGAGGGTTTCAATTAGAGCAGTAATATGATCCAACCTACCATTTCCACAGCATTATTCTAGCTGCTGTCTTGAGAACACACTGA
The DNA here is from genome assembly GCF_001890085.2 of Hipposideros armiger. Classification (NCBI taxonomy): domain Eukaryota; kingdom Metazoa; phylum Chordata; class Mammalia; order Chiroptera; family Hipposideridae; genus Hipposideros; species Hipposideros armiger. The sequence continues at coordinate 75,306 of NW_017733116.1, read as the reverse complement.
ACACTGGCAGGTTACTGCAATAATACAGGTGAGAGATGAGGGTGGTAGTGGACGAGTGAAAGTGGTTTATTTCAGATAAGTAGAGTTAAGAGCATATATGGACAGATTAGATGTGAGGTCAACAGACAGACAGGAGTCAAGGAATACCTTCAGATTTGTTGTCCAAAGAACTTGGAACACGAAGTTGCCATTTCTGAAATGAGCCAAAATACCAAAGCAATAGCTTTTGAGGGAGCATCAGAAGTTTATCTCAGCTTGATATGTTTATTCACCTTCCGTGCAGAGATACAACATAGACACTTACGAGGACAGAGTTCAGGATAGAGATAGGGGTTAAAGATATAAACCCGACAGCCATCAGCATGCTGGACAGTATTTTAGTCATGAGACTAGGCGACTCCCTCCCAAGGGTAAGTACAGCCAGAAAAAAAAGAAGACAGCTGAGCACTGCGGCCTGAGGCACTCCAAAATTTAGAAGTTGTAGACAGGTGAAAGATCCAACAAAGACGACGGAGAAGAATTTGTCAAAAAATGCAGGAGGAAAATCAGATAATCTATTTTCTGAAAGCCAAGTGAAGAAAGTGTTCCCAAAAAAGAGGAAGGGATTTACAATGTTACATGATAATACTAGTTCTAATAGGACAAGGACTGTATCTGAGAGCCTGACCAGTAAATGTAATCACGGTGGAACGGTAGGGGTGAAAGGCTGAGAAGCTTCATGAGAGAAGGGAAAGGGAGAAGCGGGAGCACCAAGATTTGACAATTCCTTCAAGGAATTTTGCAGTCAAGGCACAGAAACGGGATTCTAATGAGTGAGTTCAAAGGAAGATATTTTAAATACAAAAGAATTAAATGCATTCTTGTTGGCTTATGGAAAAGCTACAGTGGAGATTCTCATCAGTCCCTAAAAAAAAAAAAAAGAAAGAAAGAAAGAAAGAAAGAAAGAAAGAAAAAGAACTGTTAGAAGCACTATCTTTGAGAAGAAAGAGGATGGAACGTACTACACAAATGGAGAACCTGGTTTCTGTAAGTAACATCGGTAGTTTATTAATAGTAATAGCAGAAAATCTAAATTGGCACATATGCAGCCATGAGTTCATATACATCAGGAACACATGGAAACTTTTTTCTGTTTCCATTTCATCAGCAAAATGGGGAACAAAGTTATCATCTGACAGGGGGGATGGGAAGAGGTGAGGAAGGTTTGATGAGAGATTTGAAAACAGCCATCTAGAAACTAGGAGAGTAAATGGACCTGGGGCACACTATGACTGCCTGACAGTGTTACCGGCCCACTGAGATTAATAGTCATTCTGCAGTTATCTTCTGTACTAGACAGAGATGCTATCATTACTCCCTTTTCTAAATCACTTATAAGAATAGAGCAGGGAGGAAAATCATACTTCCTCTGAGCACTCATTCCCAGGAATTGATGGTATATATATTTTTTTCTTCTCAGGTTAAGTATCTATTTAATCTTACTTTTTCATTTCTGTCTGCCTTGTTCAGTTTAAAATAAGGCAGATTTTTTACCAAACTATTTTGAAAAGCAAACAAATGATCAAATGTGGTGGAAACATAATAAAACTGATAATGAATTCATTGTTTAAAAAAAAAACTAATAAAATAATATTTGTTTCCAGGAAAAAGGACTGTTACATCATAACAAGGAAAAGGCCTGAGGCAACAAGAATGTACCATGTGTTATACATTATCTTACCTCCAGTGCCTAGTGAAGCACCTGATAATCAGCCCTCGAGAACACGTTAAATAAAGGAATGAGTGGGCAAATAAATTATGAAGCCTAAAACAAGAATGAGAAAATATAAAGACTGATTCAGAAGACTAAAGACAGGAAAACATAAGAATAAGAGATTGAGACCAGTTTGAGTTCACTGAAAAATATGAGTCAGTGGGAAAAGAGCCCACAATGGTATTCTCTCGAGTCTCTTAAAAACTTAATGTCACTCCCACATCTCTAAAAATCAATAGATTAGGTCACACCAGAGAAAAACAGAAGCAAAAATTTTCAAGTGTGTTATAAAGACAAATATTAAAAACTTTAAAAGTTTCTTCATGCTTTTTCTCTTTTCCTAAACTCTAGGTATGTAGAAACAAAATTGTGAGATATATAATGTATATCTCAAACACTAAGTAAAAACAAAAATCATGTATATCAACTGATGGGCTCTAATGATTGGTTTAAATAAAATAAATGTAGGGAAAGGTAAGTGACGTATAAAGCCTCACACAGAAGAAAAAAA
>NW_017733116.1:65203-69632 GCF_001890085.2 Hipposideros armiger | reverse complement strand
CTAGTCTTTAAAAAATGTGTCTAAATCTATAAATAATAATTTTTTTCTCAACTGCTACTTAATTTAAAAATTAGTTAGGGAACATTAGCAAATCCATAAAAACAGAAAATACCACCATTTTTTATTCAGCAATTAACCACAAAAAGAATGACAGAATCATTTTGCTACCAATCCAGGAAATGTCAATGGCTAAGTTTATAATTTTCAGATAAAGCTGAGAAACCTGAACACACTGATCTATCTAACATCACTACAAGGAGACAAGCAAGAATCATGTGGCTCCTATGGGATGCAAGAGGGTGTACACTGTACCATCTAGGAGATATTCTTCCCAAGGAAACTGAACCTGCAACTGACCAATCCGAGATACTCACTATCAGTTTACATGAAATACAAGGATCAGAGAAACACTTTATAATCCGTCACAAGGAGGAAACAGGCAACCAAATCCAGAATTTAGAGAATCTTATACATGATTATATATTATTTCTCCCAGGGCGGGGGAAAGGGGGCATAAAAAAAGGGAAGAAGGGAAGTTATAAATTGAAAGAAAATCATCAAGCAAATGTAAAGGTTTTGTTTTGATTGTGATTCAAGCAAAAATGTAAAAGTGCAGTTTTGACTCATATAAGAAAATATATGGTATGGGTACTAGATGAGATCGGGAAAATAGAGTTAGTTTTTCTAGATGTAACAATTGCATAGAGGTAATATACTTTTTGTTTTGGTTTGTTTTTATAGATCTGTTAGAGACCCTACTGAATTGTTCATAGGTAAAATGGCATTATATTTGCAATTTGTTTTAAAGTACTTAAGGAAAAAGTGTGTATGGGAAAAGGAAAGAGAAGAAACAAGATTGAAAAATACTGTGAATTGATAAAGATGAGCGATGGGTACATAGAGGTTTCTATACTGCTGTTCATTCTACATTTTATATGTTTAAAACTTCTACTATTTATATATATATATATATATATATATATATACACACACACACACACACACAGAGAGAGAGAGAGAGAGTGAGATAAAGGGAACAAGGGAACAGTGGGTGGCTATGACAGATTGAGTGGTTAGGAATTGCTTCTCTGAAAGGTGGCATTTGAGGAAACATGAGATTCAAGAGAAACCAAACTTCTAATTATATATCTACTGATTTTTCTTAGAGATATATTCAAACATGAGCACAATGGCTTACATATCAGGATACTTATTATGGAGTTGTCATAATAGCAGGAAAAAAACCTTTTTTTTTTAATGTCCATCCATAGCAAGAAGCTGAAATGTTTGGGACACATTTTTGCAGTGGTATACTGTGCAGATATTACAACAGGGAAGCAATATATGCTTTTTTCGTTTTTGGTTTTTTTTTAGCAATATATGTTTTGATAAAAGAATTATCTCCAAGGTAATGTTAAGTGAAAAAGGAGAGGCACAAACATGTATAGTGGTATCATTTGAATAAAAATGGAGAAACATTTGAGTATACACATAAGTTCATATTTGTTTTTACCTAGAACTCTCTCTCCAAGGACAGAAAAGAAACTGATAAGAACTGTTAGCTCTGCAGGAGTTAGAAGGCGATCTGAGAGACTGGAAGGAAACACAGCTCTCACTGTATATTGTCTACAGTTTTTGAATTTGGGTAGAGTTGCATGTTTTACCTATTCAATAGCAACCATAGAGAGAAAAAAATATTTGGTAGGTGCCTTTAAGAGTCAAAAATGGAAATTCAATATCATTACCCAGAACCTCACTGCAAAATAACCAAATGCATAGAAAAGTAAGGGGAAAATCTACTATCATCAATTTAGAAAAATGTGTCACACTTAGTTTATTAAAGTAAAAGCATTTTGCTAGCTACAATGAAATGGAACCCAACAAAAGAATTCTTAGATGTCTAGTTGAAAGATGATAGTATAAGTTGACAATTTCCCTTTCTCATCCTAGAAATAACCCCAAGGGTTGAGCCAGGGGTGGGTGGGGAGAATAGCATATCATCAAAATTTTTAGCCACAAATGTGTTAAAGGGTGAGTAAGGACAGTCAAAATAGGGCAAATGTTGGTAGGGGAGGGAAAGAAATTGAGGAACAATATCACGACTGCCATTAATGTGAAAACCAGATTAAAAAAAAATTCTCCAAAACATAAACAAACAAAAAATAAAGCAAATACATTTTCTAAGTAAAATCAAGAAATGTTTCAAAACTAAGGAGTATCCTCAGATGAAAAAATCTAACCCAATCAAAATATAGGATGGATGAATGAATAAGAAAATAAAACCCTTACATATACTGCTTACAAGAGACTCACTTCAGATTGAAAAAGACACACACAGACTGAAAGTAAAGGGAAGGAAAAAAAGAAATTTGATGAAAGTGGAATGAAAGAAAAGAAAAAAGCTGGAGTAGCAATACTTATACAGACAAAATATATTTTTCAAGAAAGGCTATAACAACACACAAAGAAAGACCCAGTAACCCTACTTCTGGGTATCTACCCAAAGAAACCCAAATGCTACTTCAAGGAGATGTGTGCATTTATATGTTCATCGCAGCACTGTTTCCAATAGCCAAGATGTGGAGGCAGCCTGGGTGTCCATCGATGGATGAATGGATAAAGAAGAGGTGATATATATAAATAATGGAATATTGTTCAGCCATGGATGAGAATGGATTCTTGCCATCGGTGGCAGCATGGATGGACCTGGAGGGTGTTGTGCTGAGTGGAGTATGTCAGGCAGAGAAAGACAGATGCAATGTGATTTCACTTATATGTGGAATCTACAGAACAAAATAAACAAACAAAACAGAAACAAATGCATAGATACACAGAAAAGTTTGATGGTTGCCAGATGGAAGGGGAATTAAGGGTGTGGGTGAAAAAAGGGGAAGGGATTAAAAAGTAAAAATTGGTTGTTACATAGTATTCATGAGGATGTAGGGTATACAGCATGATAAATATAGTCAATAATATTGTAATAATTATGCATGGTGTCAGATGGGTACTAGATTTGCCAGCGTGATAAATCTAGTGGGGGTTGGGGAGCAGGATGAAAAAGGTGAAGGGATTAAGAAGTACAAATTGGTACTTACAAAATAGTCACAGGGACATAAAGTAAAGCATAGGGAATATAGTCAGTAATATGGTAATAACTATGTATAGTGCCAGGTGAGTACTAGACTAGTTAGGGGGTTCACTTCTTAAATTATATAAATGTTGAATATTGTACACCTGAAAATAATATAAAATAGTACTGTCAACTGTAATTGAAAAATTAAAAATGGGGGGGAGGGGAAGGTGAAGGGGAATAAGAGGTTCAAATTCCCAGGTGTAAAACAAATGAGTCATTGGGGATGTAAAGTAAAGCATAGGGAATATAGTCAATAATATTGTGATAGGGTGGTATAGTGTCAGATGGTTGCTGGACTTATCATGGTGATCACTTCTTTAGATATATAAATGTTGAATAACTATGGTGTACCCATTAAAGTAATATAATATGTTAGCTATATTTTTAATAAAAATCTTTAAAAAATAAATAAATAAATAAAAAATAAAGGGGTCTGTAGGAGCTACATGGACAATGAGATGATACAAGATGAACGGGAGCAACTCTGAAAGCAAATACATGCCTGAAATGAATTCTCCCCTTTAGAGAAGGTGTAAATAGAAACTTTAACAAATGATGTAAGATTTTTAAGATCTTACAAGTACTAGGAATAATGTAAAGCTTAGCAAATTTGACCCAGCAGTACATTAAAAGAACAGCATACTGTGACCAAATGCAGTTCATTCCAGGAAGAAAAGGATAGTTTAATATGAAAACATCTCCTAATGTAATTCATGACATCAATATGTAATACAAAAGAACCATTCGATCATCTGGCCAGATGCTTAAAAGCTACTTGATTTAAGATTCAACATTTACTCTCTATTCCCTGTCCTCCAAAAAATCCTAAGTAAATAAGGTTATTTCTTTAATTTGATTTACAAAACGAATTTATCTCAAGACAAGAGCTAAAAGCATAAACAGAAAAAACATCCCATTAAGATCATGAGGAAGTTAAAATTGTCCATAATTATTTAATATTGTTCTAGAAGTGTAAGCCAATACAAAGACAATGAGAGAAAACTAAAGATGCAAGCTATCTGAAAGGGGATAATGATGTTCATTATTAGAAGATGATTAAACTGTTTATTGGGAAGCCACCCCACCCATGACATAAAACTCAATTTACTTAATTTTAAGAAATATTGGGTGAATGCCTACTAAGTGCCTACCATTGTTTTAAGTGCAGAGGATACATCACTCAACACACACACACACACACACACACACACACACAACAAAATACAGCTGCAGCAGGTAAGTGAATGCAGGGTTCTAACAAGGGGGGATAGGGATGGATCATTGTAGGCAATTTTA
>NW_017733116.1:49490-62383 GCF_001890085.2 Hipposideros armiger | reverse complement strand
CATGGTATAATCATACCACAGATGGAATATTATACAACAATGAAAATAAATCACTGAAATACATGCAACACTAATCTTGGAAACCATAATGAAACACAGAAAAGATCAGACATGACAGATATACAGTCAATGGTACCATTAATACAAAGCTTAAAAGACAGCAAAATTAAGATATTGTTTAGGAACACATAACTAGGTAGTAAAAATATAAAGTAAGCCATAAACATCTAAAGTAAATACGATCAGTCAGAAACGCTGCTGCCACTGGGAACAAGGCGGGGAGTCGTGATGAAACAAATGCACAGGGCTAGCTCTCTTTGTTTAGGCGATTAGAATTACGTGGACATTTATTTTACGATTTAAGCTGTATGTTTATACTTTAGGCAATATTTATATTTTTAATATATCATAAAATACTTAAGTGCTATAGTAGGATAGATAATGGGAAAAAGTATATCATTATATCCATAAGAAGCATAAATGTGTATTCAACAGATGAACAAATTCAGAATACTAATAAAAGAACATACACTTTAATGATTACACATAAAGATTCATGTAAGACTCAATAACAACTAATGCTGTTTACTACTCAATTATGTAATCATCTAATAAACAGATCTTAATGGTTCATTAATTATACCAGCATATTTGTATAAGCTAGCAGCTAGAGTGAACACGGAAGGAAAAGCCACTTGAGTAAGAGAATTTAATTTTTTTAGCCTAATCGCAATAGTCAGGCTAGTTTTACCAAATGAATAGAAGTATGCAGATTATTTTATATCCACTAATCTAGAAAAAACAGGTCTCAAAATTTACACATGATTAGGCTTATAAGCAACAAATTGTGAAGTTTAATTCTAGTTGGCCCCAATCCAAATTTCCCAAAGTCATGAAAAAAAGAATCTGCTGCTTTTTTCACATATAAAGCAAGCCGGTTATATCAAGAAGTATTCCAAAGAAAGATAATAATTACCCGAGGTGAATCCAAATTCATAGGTAAACTAAATAATTTTTAAGGGCGTATTTTTTTTATGGGCAGAGATAAAGTGTTAAAAAATAATTTAAACTAAATTAATGTAACTATATCAACAGTTAGTCACATACACAAATTTCAGAAGTGTTTGTGTGTATGTGTGTTAGAGTACAGTTAGAAATCGATTAACTCTACCATATCTTAGACACAAACCTTTTAAGATTAGACCTTATTAGGTTACTTTGATCAAAATAAGAGAAGTGTCTATGCACCAAAAGCCAGGCAGTAGTCAAAGACCTTAGCTGTTCCTTTATTTCCTATTTCATGCAATGCTAAGCAATGTGCAAATTTTACCCATGCTATTTGTCTTACAGCTCCCACAAGCCCAAGCAGTCTTGCACCCCGAGAGATACAGCGTTGCTAGTTTGAAGGTGGTGGAGACATAAAAGAGAGTTGGTTGGCCTATAACAAAGCTTTTGGAAGCATGACAGGTGGCTACTTAAAGGGGGGTCAGGGGACATAGGCCTCTTTAGTTAATGCTGGGAACGCATCTGAATACCTGTAGTGATATTCAGTCAAGCCTGTTGCCTCATTTGAGTCAGGTTTATTGCTGACAATCTAATAATGGCTTTCTCATCTCCTCTCGGGCACGGAAGGCTAAATCTCTATCTTTATTAGACATTTCATGTTACACATAAGCATGATCTCTAAATAAATAATTTTCACAGAAATCTCACCATCATTATTAGATCTTCTCTTCCCTTGTTGTAAGAAGCAAAGTAAATCATCTGTGAAGAAACAGACATCCCTAAAATACTTTACTTAAATAAAAAGGTCATAACTTATAAGCTGTATTTGGATAAAAAAATAAATCAGCAGAAGATACTAATGGAGAGTCTCAGGATTGTTTCAAGACTCTTCTCAAAACAGTGGAAAGCCACCCAAGCTTTTACTGTTGATATGAAAATCCTCTGAAATACTAAGCACAGAATATGAGCCTCAGTGAACAAACCTCCCATATACATCGGAAGCTGGAAGCACCGTTCAATCTACCCAATGTTATGTTTCCCTAAGCCTTAGTATATCTGTTCATTGTATGTAACAAGACATCATCAGGTAAAGTCTCTACAAGAATGAATTAATAAAGCCTCTATCACTGGTAAGATGTGGCCGATGTGAATACCAGAAGCAGTATGCTTTAACTTGACATGAACAGCAATACATTTTATCAATTTAGTCAGCACAGTCTTGATGGGCCTACCATCCCTCAAGTCTTCATGAAAAAGCACTCTACTGATGATACAACGTTCACTGGACGCTGCTGGGCAAGAAGTAGCTGGTACTCTAGATGTTTTACTAAAACATAGGTTTGCCACAGAAAGAGATCCATAAAAATTGAGACATTTCATTGCCATCTCGGTGAAGTTTCTGAGTTCTAGCGGCCTAGAATGTCGAAATATCACATGTACTATGCATGCTGTATTATTAAATCTTGTCCTACTTACCACCAAAAAATGACATAACGCATGATTTTAGTCTCTTTGAATTTTGGAAGCAACATCAACCACATGTATGCGTGTTGCTGTGAATTACTTGTCAAGTAACCTATAACTGTACTGACTTTGTGTGACTTGGAGGCAAGAGTAAGATCTAAAACTCAGGCAGGATCCAAGTCAAGAAAAATCTCACTTGAGCCCTTAGTCCAGCAGATTCAAAGCTGGTCAAAGTTTTGTTGGCTGATTAGATACTATAGGCAGCTTCTGGCAAGGTCTAATACAAGAGTCACACATGGAGTATAACCACATTCTCTTTATAAAATATTCATGTTTTATGATTTTTATTTGATAACCATAATCTCTAGCCTCTGCCATTACGACCACTTCATTCATAAACCCATCTGAGTAGGCACTAGAGCTGAAGAGGCTGACCCACCAACAAAAGAGATTATTTTACCTCCTTTTCAAGAGGAGGGATCCCTTTCAAGAGCATTCCCATGAGTCAAAAATATTCTTTCAATCTGGGTGTAATCTCAGAGGATCATCTATATGGCTCTTCCATTAATTAATCGTCTTACGCTAATCCTTCAGTCTTTTTTACTCTGAGCCCCTGATTATCCAGCCCAACAATTAGCCGTGTTTTGTAAGTCTATAAAATCAATATCTGAAGTCATATCTTTTCCAGACAAAGTGAATAAATAGATATGCTACCTCAAGAGTTCCCCTGTTTGAAAAGCTATAAAGCTATCCAACTCTAACAGGTGTTAGCATACCAACACAGTGTCATCTATAAACTAGATTTAAGTTTTTCTTCTTCCCTAGACACCTAGTTAGAGAAAGCTTCCCATGAGCCAAAAGTGTGTGCTGTGAATATGTGAATGTGTTCATCCAATATACTGTGTCCTCAGGGCCAGTTTAAGCTTCTTACAAATGCTATTTGCACTCTTGATGATGGAGTTCCATGCACATATAACTTTGTTTTGGAAAATCATACTGCACAATACCAGACTGGTAGCTAAATTTACATAGGGGATATTCATAATGTAAATCACATAAACTCCCTTGTTACAGGTGATGTGGTTACAGTTATCACTGAGTACCCACATTGCCATAGGTAGAGAACAACATTGGACTCGAGATGCAGCACATCATCTGGGGAGACGAACCAGCTACCTGGGGCAGGCTAATTACATTAAATGCCTTCTTACTCCAGATCTAAAATTGGACATCCATGACCACAATGCTTCTCTACCACCAAATGCTGTCCCACAAATTATGTACTTACCGATGCCTTACTGAAGGTCATGGCATCTATAAAACACTGCTTCTGATGAAGGGACTAATAACAAAAGAAGTATGAGAAAATATCCACAATATTTACTGAACTTATTGTACCTTTATCTCCCAGAAGTAGCTATCTTTAGATACTGGCAGAATGGCACACTGAAAACTAAGTATGGCATCTCGTAGGACATGATACATTGCAATATCAAGGTGTGGTCCTATAAGATATTCTAAACTAGCAACTGATATAACTATAATTTGGGTCTAGGAGCTAAGGTGTGGAAGTGAAAATTATAAATTTCTTTGGTTTTCTAACCCCTTGAATCTGTGGGGTGGGGTGTGGTGGGTGGAAGGGGCTGGATTGGTGGTTTTGAGATCTTATTCCAAATGAGAATACTCCTACACGTCTACCAAAACTGAAAGCTGAACATCTCCCCTAACCTTTTGAAGCTCCTCAAACACCTGGACCAACAGCAAAATAAAGTACCTCTGTAGGGAGAAATTGACTGTGATTATTAAGAAAGCTGCTGCTGGGCATGTCAAGTGGTGCGTTGGTTAAGAGCTGGCTTGGGACACCAGAGGGCCCCGGTTCGGATCCTGCATATGAGGGCCAGTAACACTGTCCTCCGCAGCTAAGACGGTAAATGGCAGCTCGACCTGGAGCTGGGCTGCCATGGGTCACCAGCAACGGCATAGGCTGCAGCCCCTGCTGCAGTAGGCTGCCATAAGCTACCGTATGTGAGCGGCCAGCAGCCAGCATGAGCNGCGAGGGTCTCTAGCCTCCAGGCAGCAAGAAAACAAGGTCCTCTGTCCTAAAGCCATGACAAAATAACACCAACAGTCTGTGTGAGTTTGGAAACAGATCCTTCCTTCATTGAGCTGCACATGAGACCACAGCCACAGCTGATACCTGGATTATCTAGTCTTAGGAGACCGTGCACAGAGGAGCCAGCTAAGGTGTACCTATGTAGAAACTGAGATAATACATGTGTGTTGCTTTAAGCCACAAAGTCTGTGTAGGCTGACCAGTACTAAAATACAAAAACAATAATTTACTTATACCAGTAATAACCAATTAAAATATTACCAAGGAAAAAGAAATCACCTTAACAATAGCAAAAAAAAAAATAACATGAAAGATAACAATAAATGCACAGGGCCTATATGAAGACAGCTACAATGATTCACTTAAGAATGTAAAAAAACTTCAATAGAGAGACAGCGCCTACAAGGATGACAGTATTAAATATAAAGATGTACATTCTTTTCCAATCTGGTTAATGAATTTAAATGTACATTATGCAATAATTTAATCAAAATTTTAAGATTTTTATAAAGCTCAAAAAATGTCTCCACTAATGCCCTAAAATAATTTTCTAAAAGAGAATAACAAAAGGAACAAATAATTTGTATGTCCACACAATCTCAGAGATTTATCTCTATTTATAAGGTGCTTAGTATGTTCTAAATTTGGGAGAGCTGTAACATATTTAGTCTCACAATAATTCTGTGAGGAAGGTACAGTTACTGTCCCCATGTCACACATGAGGAAACAAAGGGAAGGAGAGGTAAAGGACCTTGCCTAAGATCACCTGGCAATGTGGTTCCAGGATCTATACTCTTATTAACCATTGGGTGACCTTGCCACATACTGTGTACATATTGGGGCTACAAATACTAAATTCAGAAAAGAAAGATATGTAAGACCTCTATGGAAAAAACAACATTTTAATTAGGGTAATTAACACACACAAATTAAATAAAGACATATACCATGTTTACAGATTGGAAAATTCAGTATTACAAAGATGTCAATTCACTCACTATTGTTCTATAGATTGAATCCAATGATAATTAAAATCCTAGTGGGCTAGTTTATGTGACAAGCTGATTCTAAAACTTACATAGAAAGAAAAAGACAAAAAGTAGCCAAGATATTTTAGAAAAAGAAAAGTTGGGGCAGCTGGTTAGCTCAGTTGGTTAGAGAGCAGTGCTCATAACAACACCAAGGTTGCTGGTTCGATCCCCACATGGGCCACTGAGCTGTGCCCTCCACAACTAGACTGAAACAACTACTTGACTTAGAGCTGATGGGTCCTGGAAAAACTCCAATTAAAAAAAAAAAGTGGGAAGAACTGCTCTATGAGTTATTATAAATTATTACAAAGCTATAGCAATTAAAATGATGTGATATCGGCATGAGGATAAACAAAAATCCAATTAACAGAACAGGATGTTCACAAACAGACCTTTTGCATATTCAGATGCTTGTTTTGTAACACAATGAGGAATTACATATGTATGTATACAAAGTGATATGTAGCTAATGTTCCATGTGTAAGAGTTGTTTATAATAGTCAAAACTGGGAAACTGGAAATTACCCAAATGTCCACTAACAGCATAATATATAAAGAAAACATGAGGGCCGGCCGAGTGGCATGTTGGTTAAGAGCTGGCTTGGGATGCCAGCTCTGAGCAGCAGNAACTGCTTCAGAAAGTGACAAGAACAATGGGATAAGTGTGTTCAAAGTGAGCGGGGAGTATTTCAAGGGGGATTAATGGCAGTGTGTCTTTTACTGTAATAATTTTTTTAAACATTCACCGTATTTTTTTTTATCACACCTCGTATATAGAGTTCAGTACTATCCACAGTTTCAGGCACACACTGGGGTTCTTAGAACATATCCCCTGTGAGAAGGGGGGGAATACAGTATAGACAAAAAGTGGACAGTCGTCCATCAGTCAGGGGTTGCTTAAATAATGCAAAGGAGGAGAAACAGCAGCCACAGGAATGTGTGGTGTCACAGAAGCGAAGAGGACTTTCACGCAAGAGAAATGGTCCACTAATTCAAATGTTACAGATAGTTACAGTAAAAAAAGAACTAAAAAGAGAAGAACCCACTAGATTCATCATTATAGAAGTTACAAGTAACCTTGAGATGAGCAGGGTGTGCAGTTCTGACAGAGTTGCAGAATCAATGACAAACCGAAGTCGGCTGGGTGAACAGAGTGAGCAAGTGGGGACAGTTTGTACAGATTACGTTTTGCGAATTGGTGAGAGGCAGGGAAATAGATTAGTAGCTGGAGAAGATGTGAAGTCAAAGGGAGTTTCTTTTTGTGTGTGTTTCGTTCTGTTTCATTTTCAGATAGGACAACTGAAGGCATGTCTGCTGATACCAACAGTAAAAAAAGATAAGTTGGAAGTACAATCTTCTCGTATATTAGTCATTTGCAATATAAGATTTATAAGAGGATCTTGACAAACAAAAATTCAGAAACTTAAATAGAATGTAATGCTGTTGAAAAATTAAAATCCACATTTCACTAAGTCCCATATAGTCTCATCTAAGTGCTGTGGTAAGCCTCAAGGAGTTGTATCAAACTCACCTTTATGCTATTCCTAAATTTTTGATGCAGGAGAAAAAAATATAGTGAATGGAACAAGCAATGCTAAATGTAGAAGTCAAACACATTAATGAGATGATTTACTGAAGGGAATGGTACAAGGAAGGTACAATCAGAAACAAAATCACTATGGGAGTGAAAGATACAGGTAAGAATCCAAACACACAGAAACACAAGATTTATATAATACAAAGCCATGATCTAAATTATCACACCACTGGACCTCAATGTTCAATGTCAGACTGAAACTAATTTTTTTAAAAAGAGTAAATAACTTTAAAGTATGTATGACTTAAAAATACAACTGAATTAAGTATTATAATGAGGATGAACTTCAAAATACAATGAAATAAATTACTTGTCAATGAAAAAATTGTTACAAGGCACATAAAATAAAATACAAACTTCCCCAGAAAGTGATTTTTGTCATTTTCTTTATCTGAATGCTGATGTTGTAAACATAGAAAACTGTTAAGCAGCATGTGGAAGACTACTGAGATACTGAAAAAAATGAAGATAAAATGTATTTCCTTGTAAAACACAAAAACAGTATAGAGCAAGTATATAAAAGTCAACACTTCAAGCACTACCACTGATACATCTATTACGAATACTTTTATAGTGCTTACACGTGACTGGCACTGTTATAAGCCCTTTTAATTTTTCAGGAGCATTCTCACAATAACTGATGAAAATAATATAATTATCCTCCATTTTAAGGATGGATAACTGAGATCTCACCTCACACAACCAGTAAACAGTGGGAAGTCTGACTCCAGAGTCCATGTTGCTAACAACTCTACTGCACGAGTCTATTCTCTGTATGAACAATAGAAAGGCAAATTTTCTATGGAAGGATAAAACGACTCCATTTGGATATTATAAGAAACCACACACTAGAAAAATCAATGTATTTTATTCACAGGAGCATTTTACTTCTATGATTGCTTTTTACATGACTTGAAATCATATTGTTACTTTTTTTTTGCCATTAAAACAATAAGAGAAAAATATTATTATGTCAAAAAAAGAAGAAATCATTCAATATATCAATAAAAAGAGGTCAAAATCTATGTTCTGTAACTACAAAACTCAGAATCATACTTGCTATGAAAAGGAATCCTACTGATTTTTTTCCTAGTATTCCTCATCACTGCTTGCTCTATGATGTATCTGATGCTAAACATGCAAAGTTAAAATTTAATGTGCAATACACTTAGAGATAAAGGGTACATCATCCAAAGAACTATAACAGCTGCAGCTTTTTTCTACCTTTTTTGAACTATTAATAAATGATTAAATGAAGCTCAGATATTAATGAAAGTTTAAAAAGAAAAGTTTGACTATAAGATCTATAATATGTATCACCATCACAGAATTCTAATTTTAGAAATGTAATTGCTTTGTTTCTTAGGTAAAGCATTCTCACTGACCCCCTCCCTCATGCCTGAAAAGGTTACTTTGTGGGGGGTTGTTACCTGGTGAGGGTGAAAAAGGGTAACTATTGTATTGTTCTGTACACCTGAAACTAACAATAAAAAAAAAAAGGTTACTTTGTTAATAGAAAGGGTGGGGGGGAATCAGAAATCTAGGAAAATTTCTTTTCTAGGCCTCTTTCAAGACTGTATTATGGCAGGAATCCAGTTGAATNCAGCCAGCATGAGCAGCGAGCAGCTGCTGTGAGCAGCCGTCCAGAAGCCGGTGACCGATCTGCCTCACCCGGGAAGAGCGCAATGATGGTGTCAACTTGGGCCAGTGAAGCAACGTCCTCCACAACTAGACTGAAGAACAAAACGACAGCAACTGGTCTGATCCCCTTCCCCCAATTCCCCAGCACTGTACCCACCCCCCAATTCCCCAATAAAAATCTTAAAAAAAAAAAAAAGATAGGTGCATCCCCATGTGCACTGCAGCATTACTTACAATAGCCAAGATACAGAAGTTACATAAGTGTCCATCATTGGATGAATGGATAATGAAAATGTGGTATATATACAAATAGAATAT
Source organism: Hipposideros armiger (assembly GCF_001890085.2). NCBI lineage: Eukaryota > Metazoa > Chordata > Mammalia > Chiroptera > Hipposideridae > Hipposideros > Hipposideros armiger. The sequence goes on along the minus strand of NW_017733116.1, from coordinate 53,214 downwards.
TATTTTGCTATACAAAATGAAATCTTTCCAGTTGCATTAATGGCATTATGATAAGTATAATAAGTCAGACAGACAAAGACAAATACCATCTAATCTCACTTACACATGGAATCTAAAAAACAAAAACCAAGCTCTAGATACAGAGAACAGATTGGTGGAGTTGGAGAAAATGGGTGAAGGGAATCAAAAGGTACAAACTCCCGTTATAAAATAAGTAAGTCCTGGGGATGTAATACAGCATGGTCCGTCGAGTTAATAATATTGTATTGCATATTTGAAAGTTGGTAAGAGAGTAATCTCAAAAGTTCTCATCAGAAAAGAAAAAAATCATGTAGCTACGTCTACTGACCGAAGTTAACCAGGCTTACTATGGTGATCATTTCCCAATATATACAAGCAGCAAATCATTACGTTGTACACTTGAAACATAATATTAGATCAACTATACCTCATTAAAAAAAAAAGAAAAGAAAATATAGAGAATAAGAACCCCATTGTGCTTTAATTGGAATCCTAAAAGATAATGTGTTTAAAAAAATAATTTACACCCAAGATTTTTGAAAAATGTACAGCTTCTTTAAAAATATGTTTCTAGGCAACTTTTAATTAATCAACAGATTTAGCCAATAAATGTTAATCAAAAAACATGAAAGTACCTGGCAATGTGGTAGTCTTGAAAGTAAAAGAAAATGATTCTCCTGGATGTTTAAGTTCTAGTCAGGGGGAGAAATAAATATTAACTCTGTGGGAATGACCATGAAGGAAAGGACATGCAATAAAGACAAGATCCAAGTGTGCCTCAGTAAGTCACAGAGGAAGTCATCCACAAAGCAACCTTTGCCTTGCAGGATGAGCCAAATTTGTATAAGAAGACAAGAGTAAGGGCAATAGTCAAGTATAAAATACAAGTATTGAGGCAATAATAAACAACTGTACTTGAGGAAGGTAGGCAGTCTAACCTACTCAGAGCATTAGTTCAGGCTAAGGAAAGGTAGAAAATAATGTACACAGGAAACATAGAGATATATTATGGAGCTCCTTGAAAGCCACATGAAGGATTCTGGAATTAACAGTTATTTAAAATGGGAAGGTGGGCTTAAAAAAACTGAATGAAGGAGCAAAGTAAAGAGAAATAGTCTCAGAGACATAGAGGAAAATCGGATGATTGCTAGTTGGGAGGGGAGTGGGGATGAGGGAGAAGGGGAAGGGATTAGACAGCATAAATAGGTAACTACAATACTGCTGCAGGGATATGGAAGGCAGTTCAGGGAATATAATTAATAATGCTGTAAATATTTTGTAGGGTGTCAGATGGTCACATGTCTTGCATCATGGATGGGGTAGAGGCTTGATCACTGCACTGTACACCTGAACCTGATGTTATATAATATTGTATGTCAACTATAATCGAATATATACATAGTCATGGGATATGGAAAAAATAAAAAAATAATAAAATAAAATAAAATGGGAAGGTGGGGAGCATTATAAGGATGTGTTTCTTTTTTGCATTAATTACCTCACATTTTTCATTTTCTTAATATCCAGTTCCTCACTAGGTAGTGAGGTTAAAGAGAATGAGCACCACATCTTACTCATTATTACACCATCACATCATCACATCTAGCACAGAGCATAAGTACTCAAACATTGGCTGAGTAAATAAAGGAGATAATAGTAAATTTTTAAAATTATAAATCTTATTCTGCCGGCATGTATAGTAAGTACTGCATATCTCATGTCACTACACTGAGAAACCCAGATTAGTTGAATCTCCCTCCTGGGTAAGGAAAATAATAGGATCTCTGACTCATGAGGGCAGGTTAGGAAATGTCAGGAGAACATCCTTCTAACACAGGAGACAGAAGGTGGGAGCCCATTGAGAGCATTAATGGCCTCATCTTTCATAGCAGAGAATCAATCAATACTGCCTAAAAGTGAACTATAATGCTCAAAGCACTTGAAATGTTTTACATAATATTTTCTTAACCTTAGGGGAATCTCTGGGGAAATAACCACCACTGGAGTGAAAAAAGCAGTTATTTGAAATTCAGCAATTCCTTCTGTGTCACTAGGGTTTCTTTGCTATAAAATTCAGCTAGAATTTAAAATGGAAACTACATTATGATTCCATTTTTATAAAATAATTTATTTCTATGTATTTATTCTGTCTGTATAAACACAGCAAGAATGATTTTCTTTAATGTTAATAATGTCACTTTCAGAATTAGGAGGAATTATGATTAGTTTTCTGCATTCGTTAATTTCTTCATAATAAAGATAAATGACTGTTTGAAAAGCAAAGGAAAAAGTTAAGATAACTTTTAGGATTAAGCAATTGACTAGATGGTTGGGCCATAATGATTTATGTTGTTTTGTTCGTTTTTGTGAGAGAAGATCCACGAGTTCAGTTTTAGATGTGTTAACTTAGTGAGGTCTGAGAAATGTATGAATTGAGATGTCGGGAGGGAGCTGTATATATGAGTCTGATAGCTCTAAGTAATGGTTTAGGCGAGGGATATAAATTGGGGCATCCACTGACATATAGATGATACTTAGAGGCAAAGGTATAAGTGGATGCACTAGAGGCAGAGGGTACTGTAGTTACCCCTCATCTGTGGTTTCACTTCCTGTGCTTGCAGTTACCTGTGGTCTCCTACAGTCTGAAAATATTAAATGGAAAATTCCAGGGATAAACAATGCATAAGTTTCAAATTGCATGTTGTTCTGAGTAGCATGATGAAATCTTGCAATGTCCCGCTCAGGTCATCAATCATCCCTTTGTCCAGCACATCCACACTGTACAATGCTACCTGCACGTTAGTCACTCAGTAGCCATCTTGGTTATCAAATGGACTGTCGCAGTATAGCAGTGCTTGTGTTCAAGAAACCTTTATTTTACTTAATAATGGTCCCAAAGTGCATGAGTGGTAATACTGGCAATTGGATATGCCAAAAAAAAGTTGTAAAGTGTATGTATGTAGAGGAAAAAGCACAGTATAAGAGGTATGATCAAATAATACAGTGAATGTTTAAATAAAAAAAATAATCACAGTAAAAGACACATTGCCATTAATCCCACTCAAAATACTCCCCCTCACTTTAAATATACTTATCCCATCATTATTGCCACTTTCTGAAGCAGCTTTGAAGTCCTCCTTCGTAAGTGTGTTTAGTTGCACTGTCGTGGCTGCCTCAATGCCCTGAATCGATTCAAAACGTTTACCTTTCATGGTCATTTTGACTTTGGGGAAGAGCCAGAAGTCACATGGTACCAGATCCGGTGAATAAGGTGGATGAGGACACACCTTAATGTTTTTATTTGACAGAAATGGCTGTACCAGAAGCGATGTGTGACACGGAGCCTTTCTGTTGTGATCAAAACATATGGTGGTGAATGCTGCTACTGAGTGCCATTCAACAGAAAGGCAGGGATCTTCAATATAGGAAGCCACACATCGAACCTTAGTAACAGTGTGTGACAAGTTTTCAGCTTGTTTGGTGCAGTTGGGTGTGAGCTATGGTTAAGGGAAGGTGTGCTTTAAAGTGTGCTGTAAATCATCCTCCATCATGACAATGCTCTGTGTCACACATCATTTCTGGTATATGGCAATTTCTGTCAAATAAAAACATTATGTTGTGTCCTCATCCACCTTATTCACCGGACCTGGCACCCTGGGACTTCTGGCTCTTCCCTAAAATCAAAATGATTCAGGACATCGAG
>NW_017733116.1:41485-47311 GCF_001890085.2 Hipposideros armiger | reverse complement strand
GGTTACTTTGTTAATAGAAAGGGTGGGGGGGAATCAGAAATCTAGGAAAATTTCTTTTCTAGGCCTCTTTCAAGACTGTATTATGGCAGGAATCCAGTTGAATACCAACCCAGGGAATCCCCAGTTGATTCCTGAGTAAACTGACTTATCTTCAAAATGCCTCCAGTTTAATCAAACAAAAATGGAAGATACTGTAGTAATACAGAACTGAAATGCAGACAAAGACCATAATGTAAAAAAATAATGGCTGGAATTTACTTCATCTATAATATTACAGGAAGACAAATTACCTTTAAACATGCTTTAAAAATCAGCTTATTTTAAATTCTTTTGAAAGTACATAGAACATATGCTTTTTTGCATGTTTTTGCAACACTGAAACTATATCTCAAGTAAAATTTAGCACCTTACCTTAGACCAAAGATGTGTGATTGTTCATAGTTGAATAAAGAATGAATCTTAGCTTCAGAATTCAAAATTATAAGTCTATCAATAATATTCTGAAAGAGAGAGACTTAGAGTTAGACAGTGCTTAACTAAAACCATTTAAAGAAAACCAAATCAACAAATATTTATTTAGATTTGCGGTTCTCAAATTTGGCTTTACATTTGAATCACCTAGGGAGCTGTTTAAAAACAAACTAAAAAAGATTACTAATACCTGAAGTCTCATTCCTAGAGATTTTGAATTAACTAGTCTGGGTGGCCTGGGCATTAAATTAAGAATTGTGAAAGTTCCTGAAATGAATCATCTAATGTTTAGCCAAAGTGGAGACTTACTAATTGATACCTTATCCTGATACTATGTGAGCAGCTTATGAAGACAGTTAAATATTGATTAAACTTCTAAAAATGTAAACTACTTTGGAAAACAAATATGAAATCTACAAGTGGGAAGCATGAACATATTTGAATAGTTTTATCTAGTAACTATTTGATATTTTGTTANAGAATCTGGAACTTTACTTAGTTCTTTGCTTTTGCTCAAATAGATAAACAAAATAGTACCATATATATATATATATATATATATATATATATACACACACACACACACACACACACACACACACACACACACACGTTTTCTGAGCTCTAAATCATCTTTTGAAGTCATTTTTACCTTATTAAATTTTATCTCTGTCATTAATGCATGATATATAAAAATTTATTTGCCTGGAATATAGATCCAAATGCTCAATAAAATTTGGACATATGATGAAGGTAAAACTTAGGGACAGATACACCACACATATAGTTTGAGTAAAGAAGTGATAATTGAAGCAACTGTAGAAAAAAAAATGAAAGAAGAACTGATGACAAACACTAGAAAAGAATTCAGTTAAAGGTATGTAGAAGACGAGGAGGAAGAATCAGCAAAAATGACCGACAAAAAGAAATCTAGAATAGAAAAGAAAAAAGTCAGAGATTCCTCAAAAAAAAGAACATGCATAGCATTGTAGCACTTAGTAGGAATTCAATATTTTCTGAGTGAATAAAGAAAATGTCAAGAGTGGGTACAATATAAAATGGTACAAAGAGGTCAATCAAAATTGTAACAGATGAGCATGACATGGGGGAGGGGGGTTGTTACTCTGTGAGGGTGAAAAGGATAACTATTGCATTGTTCTGTACACCTGAAACTAATAATAAAAGAAAAGAAAAATGTATTGCAACAGGTACTAAAAAAAAATAAGAAAAATAATAAAATAAAATGAATAATAAAAAACGGGCAAATAAAATGCATAAGGTGTGAAAATGTGCCTACTCTTTAACTTAGGAAGTCCATTTCTAAGGTTTTGTTGTCAAGAAATAATTATGGGCATACAGATAGTTATGAAGATGCATAATAAAAATTTTAAATAATCTACATGTCTAAAAACAGAAAACTGGGATTTATCCATGCACTGGAATATTATTCAGTCCTATAAAATTATGGTATAGATGAACATATATATGTATAAAAGATAATTTAAAATAAGTAAAAAAGAGTTTTAAAACAATAAAACTATTTTTCAAAAAATATTTCAGCGGAAGTTTGAAAAACGTGGGCATGAAAAGGCTCATGGTGGTTATCTTAAGAGGTGGTATAATAAGTATTGTTTTTCTTCATTTCTTTTTATTATTTTCTGATCTGTTGGGCTGTCGGAAAAGTCATGAAGTATTTTTTCTATGTTTTTCGTTGCAAAAATGCTTTATGGCTTTTCCGACAACCTAATATATAAACAGGAATTTGATGATTCAATATAAATTTTGAGGGAGTTACTGATGTCTTCAATTAGTAATAGATCATTTTATTGTTTTCTTCAAATTAACTTAATAGAGTAAGATTAGATATTGGATATCTGTATATAAATGTTTGCACATGTGTGCATATAAATCCAAAATGTGGGTGACTTTGGTGTCAAATTATATTCTAATTTCTGATATTAAAAAAGATTACAAGTGATAATCTTTAAATTATTTTCCATTACTATTAATTATATTTAAATCTAGTTAACATCTGGGTCACTGGGAACAAATAATTTGGCGATTTGTTGTGATAGAATATTAACACTTGTTTATGTTTGTTAAAATAACTAGACTGTTGCTAAATAGAAAAACAAATATACTTTTTCTTTGCCTCTTAAAGTCACCTCAGATGACAGACTTTTTACAAAGAGGATAGTTATGCATAAAACTGTTCATCATACTGTGTATAAAATTTACCAGTGGTGGATAAATGTAAAATAATAACTGAAACAGCAAGTGATTAAATTTAAAGGCTTTTCAGTAAGTTTGGATTCTTGAGTTTTGTTTTGAAGAAAATGAACAATAAATAAACAAAATCAGGGTTTCCAATGTAGAAGAAATAGGTTTTAGGAGAACTTATATTAACATTTCTTTAACCATATTAAATTTTAATGTGTATATTTAATGAAAATTACTACATAAGATTTAAGTTGTTAAAAATAAACAATTCTACAGTATAAAATTTAATTTATAGCTTCATATAAAAGAAAATATTAATAGTAAATGTAAATTATTATTCCATGTGATATACAGTTTTTATATTGAAATAAAATATTATAGGGCAAAGTATAACATTCCTCTAACCTAAATATAGTTAAGAAAATCTTAAATTGCAAATCCTTGGGCAGAATAAAAAAGCTTCTGGGGGAATCTGACACCAAAAGCAAAGGCTAACGAAAGCAAAAATAAACAAGTGGGACTACATCAAACTAAAAAGCTTCTGTACAGCATAGGAAGTCGTCAACAAAATGAAAAGGCAACCTACTGAATGGGAAAAAAATATTTCCAAATCATATATCTGATAAGGGGTTAATATCTAAAATATATAAAGAACTCAAACAACTCAACAGCAAAAATAGAAACAATCTGATTAATAAGTGAGCAGAGAATCTAAACAGACATTTTTCCAAAGAGAGATACAGATGGCCAATATGTCCATGAAAAGATGCTTGACATCCCTCATATAAATCAAAACCACAGTGAGATATCACTTCATACCTGTTAAAATGGTTATTATCAAAAAGACAAGAAATGACAACTGCCGAGGATGATGTGGAGAAAAGGGAACCCTCATACACTATTTGTGGGAACATAAATTGATTCAGCCACTACAGAAAACTGTATGGAAGTTCTTTAGAAAATAAAAAAAAGGAGCTAAAACATAATCCAGCAATTCCACTTTTGGGTATTTATCTGAAGAAAATAACATTACTAATTTAAAAAGATAGGTGCAGGGCCGGCCAAGTGGTGCGATGGTTAAGAACTGGCTTGGGATGTCAGAGGGCCCTGGTTCGGATCCCACATATGAGGGCCAGTGACGCTGCCCTCTACAGCTAAGATGCTGAACAACAGCTCAACCTGGAGCTGGNATCCTGCATATGAGGGCCAGTAACACTGTCCTCCGCAGCTAAGACGGTAAATGGCAGCTCGACCTGGAGCTGGGCTGCCATGGGTCACCAGCAACAGCATAGGCTGCAGCCCCTGCTGCAGTAGGCTGCCATAAGCTACCGTATGTGAGCGGCCAGCAGCCAGCATGAGCAGCCAGCAGCCACAGTGAGCGGCCGTCCAGAGGCTGGCGAGCGACCTGCCTCACCAGGGAAGAGCGCAATGATGGTGCCAACTTGGGCCAGTGAAGCAACGTCCTCCACAACTAGACTGAAGAACAAAAACAACAACAACTTGTCTGTTCCCCTTCCCCCAATTCCCCAGCGCTGTTCCCCTCCCCCAATTCCCAAATAAAAAAATCTTTAAAAAAAAAAAGTACATGAAATGAAAAAGCAATTAGTGAGCAATCCATTTCCTTAACTAAAAGCATGTCACTGTAAAGCTATTTCAGATAACTTTGTATTTCAATTTGCTTTAATAATTAGTATTATATTAACATTACCATCACTTTCAAATTGTGGGTCAGTCTACTGGTGCATCAATAAAATTATGCTTTGGGGGGCAAAAAAAAAAAGAAAAAACAAGGGAATAAACCAAGAAATAGAAAATTGGATCCCAGGTAAAAAAGAATACAACTCAGAAGAAAGACAAAAGCAATTCCCAGGATGGTGAAGGTAAAATCCCTTCAGGAAGGGCCAAAAGATCGTCCAGTACAAAATAATATAATATGATATGACACAGGAAAAGCGATAATACTAGATGCCTTCTACCTATTGAAGAGTTTCTGTTTTCACAAACATGAATAACATATGGTTCCTGCCTCAAAAACATGAAAACCTTGAGACATAATTGGAAAGAATGATTATAAGGCACCTTGGCATTTACTGGTAAAGCAGTACAATGTATGGGACAGGCATGTGCTCTCTGGAACTAGGATACCTGGGTCCAAATACCAGCTTCACCAATTACTAACCGTGTCACCCTAAGCAAAGGGCTTAACTTCTCTGTGGCCTTCGTGTGTCCATTTGTGATATGAATGTGATAACCACTACACTACGGAAACCAGGCCTTAGGTGAGTCCATTTGTAAAAACAGAGGTAAGAAGAGTATCTGTTGCATAGGAGTGTTCTGAAATTAGGTGACTTAACTGTGAAACCAATCCTAGCACCTGGCCCACACTGAGCACTGTGTGAGCGCTAGGCAGTAGCGGAGGTGGCTGCACAACTTTTAGGACAGTCTAGGGATATGACACTAGATACACAGAAAATGCAGCATATGGAAGGAATCATGCAATTATTAACTTCAGGAAAAATAAAGTAAGAAAAAGGAAATACAGTCATACAATAGTATACTACTTCACCTATAAGTGAATAATATTTATATAAATATAATACCACAAACGTGCAATACTGATTTTATAAAGATTGTGAAAAATCTATACAGCAGGGAGAGAAAAAGGGAAGAGGAAATCTAAATTCTAAGCTTTTAAAACTCTAAAGACAAGAGATAAGGTTTAAAAATCAAGATATAGTAGTATAAGCATGCAATTTAAAAATCTGGAGGTGAATACCAAAAGAAACAATTCAAGGAATTGAGAGTGCCAGCGCTGATGGGGAAGGATGCGTAGAGGATTACTCTTCATTCTTAAAAGCCTTCCCAGGCGATTTGGCTTTTTAAACTATGTATATTTACTACTTTAATAAAAATAAATAAAAAGTAGTGTTTGGTAGATGTCATATAAACCATGACCTAAGATTCTGTCTAGCTATTCTGCCCAAAAATATACAGACACTGTAATGGCAGTGGAAAGTAAATTTAAGCCCCACAGAATCTGGAACTTTACTTAGTTCTTTGCTTTTGCTCAAATAGATAAACAAAATAGTACCATATATATATATATATATATATATATATATATATACACACACA
>NW_017733116.1:38938-41015 GCF_001890085.2 Hipposideros armiger | reverse complement strand
AAAAAAAAAAAGCAAATGTCCACCAATAGATGACTGGATGAATAAACTATAGCCCATCCGTATAATAGAGTACTATGTAACTCTAAGAAGTGATGAGAAAAGCTCTGTATACTGCTGTGAAGTAATCTCAAAGGTAATAAAATTAAAAGAAAAGGGCAGGATTGTGTTTATAGCATATTATATTTTGCTTAAGAAATCTAGGAGAAAGAAAATAAAATATATATATATATATATATATTCATATATATATATATATATATATATTTTAAGGGACAGAGGATAAATGAAAAACTAATAGAAGGGCCGGCCGAGTGGCTCAGTTGGTTAAGCACTCACTCAAGAGTGTGAGCTCTGAGCAATAGGATCACTGGTTCAATTCCTGGCCCAAACTGAGCTGCAACAGCTTCCAACAGATGGCAGGATAGCTCAGCTAAAAAAAAAACAAACAAACAAAAAAAACTAATAGAATTGTTAGCTAGAGAGCACTGCTGTAGAGAGAGCTTTCTGCAATGATGGAAATGTTATCTCTCTGTGCTGTCCAATATGGTAGCCACTGGACACCTATGGGAACTTGAAATGTGGATAGTACTTAAAGAAAAAGAGTTTCTAACTTTATTTATTTATAATTAATCTAAATATCTACATGTGGCTAGTAGCTATTATATTGAAAATCAAACTCTATTTCAAGAGCGGGAAAAGGGCATTAATGCATAGGAACATCCTGCAAATAAACCTTGTTACATACTGGAATCACATATTTTTCTATAATTTAAAAGACAAAATAATTTAAAATACAAAAGAGAAAAAGAAAACAATCTCTTTATATTTAAAACACACTACAACAAACATGTCTATCAAGTTAGTGGCATAACCAGGCCAAGTAGAGATTTACTTACTTTGAATGACTTTACAACACAATACTTTGATTGTAAATTCCCAGTGGAATATATTCTAAAAACAAAACTAACTGAAAAGAAGTATCAGATCTCCTTCCATCACCAAGGTAAGGTGGGAGTTGGGGTGGTAGAAGAGGGAAAAGGGGTCAAATATGGTGATGGAAGGAGAACTGACTGGGTGGTGAACACACAATGTGATTTACAGATGAGGTATTATATAAATGTACACTTGAAACCTACATAATTTCACTAACCAATGTCACCCCAATAAATTTAATTANCTTAATTCCCAGAACCTATGAATGTTATCCTATTTGGAAAAAAGGTCTTTGCAGAGGTAATTAAATTAAGGATCTCGAGATAAGATCACCCAGGTGTATCTAAAGGGGCCCAAATCTAATGACAAAGTGTCCTTCTAGGAGAAAGACTAAGGGAGATTTAAGACAGAAGAGAAGAAGGCCTTGTGAAGATGGAGGCAGAAAGCAGAATTACGCAGCAACAAGTCATGAAATGCCTGGAACACCCAGGGGCAGGAAAATGCATGGAAGGGTTCTCCCCGCGGAGCCTTTGTGGGGAGTGTGGCCCTGCTGTCACTTTGATCTCAGGCTTCTGGCATCCAGAACTGTGAAAGAATAAATTGCTGGTGTTTTAAGTCACCTGGTTTACGGTAATTTGTTATGGGAGTCCTAGGACACTAGTACAAGGAGACATAGTGAAATGTCATTATTTATTAGCAGGTAGTCCCGTGTCCTCTCCTGTAGAGAATGCCATGTGAGAAGAACATACTAATGATAATTATAGCAAACAATTATATATCACTTTTCTGCCAGGCAGTGATTTAAAATGTTATATTTATTTAATTCAGTTCAATTGTCACAATAACCCTGAGATAGGGTTATCTTGTAACAGAAGAGGCACCTAAGCTCTAATTTTTCCAAGGTCACACAGCTTGCAAGAGGCAGAACTAGAAATCTAATCTAAGCAGTCTGGCTTCAGAATACAAACTCTTAACAACAACTATACTATGCATATGTCTGTCAATAAAGGCAACATGGAGAGCAATAATAGGAAGTGGTACAGGGTGGAGGGGTGACCAACAGGGAGAGACAGACAGACAGATGTGGACCTGACTGTATTCAAAGTTCTATTTCCGTTCTGGCCCTTGAGCTCTCTTGCCCTAG
>NW_017733116.1:22192-28924 GCF_001890085.2 Hipposideros armiger | reverse complement strand
AGATCATAACTTCTGATATGCTACTCTAAAATTATATAAAACTCCAGTGAAAACAATTCAGTAATTGTATTTGAACTAAAACAACCTAAACAAAATTTTAAAGAAACTTAAGTTTTTAGCAGCTTGTTTCTAGGAGAAACAAATCCACGTCTCACACATTGAGCATTTTTAAAAGACATTAGCATACTGCAAAATTGTGTGTTAAGCAAGTCTAAAACGCAAGAAAATATTCACAATGTAATCATTGGTTCCCACAAAAATAACCTAAGATGTTACTAATATCAGATACTAGTTATCCTAAAATGTATATTAGCATAAAACTTATTCTATTTCATCAATATTTTCAAGAAAATAAGGGGGCTCCGTGTAGTAATGATACGAAAATTATGGAAGGTCAAATGTTTGATAGATTTGAAGACTACAGCATGAAATTAAAACTAAAGGCAAGAATTTGTCATATGAATTAAAAACCCTTCAGGATGACAATAACAATTCATTCACTTATTTATTCATTCCAAATGTTTTAATGTTAGTTGCTTATCAGCAATGGTGCCTGATGCTAAGCATAAAAATAGGAATGAAAAAATGGTCGCTGTCCTCAGGACTCACAGTGTAGTACAGGACAAATACACTATTGGAGGATTTAAAATAGTGCCCGGATGACCTGCTGGTATTGTACTATAGAGAATAGTGGGAGGACACTGGGGGAATGACACTACCCAGTAAAGCAGGGAGACGTGGGGGACATGGCTGCCTGCACAGGTAGCAGGCAGGTAGGCAGGAGGAGATGTGCTATGTGAATGACCTCTACTTTTATCCTAGGCAAAAGAAGGAACTAATGAAGTGTTTTCAGAAAAGTAATGGGAATTATATTTTACATTTTAGATAAAATCCTATGAAGGAAAATGGCTTCAAGGGTAGACAAAATTGGGAGAAAAAAAATGGGATTTGGAAGTTCTAAAAATGACAAAGATATCAGTTATACCTATTATACCAGAGATGCATTTTTAAAGTGTTAGAGTAATCAGAAAGTGATTCAAAGGCAAGTTTTTTGTTTGTGCTAATTCAAATTTAGTAGTTGATATGGCTAAACCCAAACTCTAATTGACAGGCTGAATTTTAGTTCCCATCTATGATGGATGTCAGCTTGCAGGGAGTTGCCGTTGCGATTGGGAACCATTCTGTTCCCATCTATTATGGGTGACTGTTAGTTTGTAGGGTGTTGCCATTGCGATTGGGAACTGTTTTGTTCCCACCTATGATGGATGTAAGGTGCTTGTCAGCCTGCAGGTGCAGGGCTGGCCAGGGGAGTCAGAGCCAAGTGGTTAATGTTTAAGCTCGCTCCTGTTAGCCCACAAGCTCGCTCCTGTTAACTCTTTGCCTGTCCCATCCTACCAGCTCACAAGCCCACTCCCATTAACTCTTTACTTGTCTCATCAATTCTGAATTTATCAAAAGGTATAAATTTATAAATCAAGAAACAATGAATCCCAGGACAGTTCCTGGAAGACAATTGTAACAGCAGCCCCCCTGCAAGCTGACAAGCACCTTACATCCTGCTTAGAAAAATATAAAACCCCAACACTCCTTCTCATTAGGGGAGCTGTCCCCCATCGGACTCTGCCCTGGCACAACTCCTATAGTATCTCTCTCTTACCCCTCTGTCTCCGCAGCTCTCCCTCTCAGACTGTCCTGGCAAAACTTCTGCCAGTTCCAAAAAGAACTCGCTCTCTCTCTCTCCCTTTTTAACTTTCAACAAATCTTTTCTCTGGATATTCTTGTAGAGTCTCATAAATGCTTTTACATTCTGTGAACGACCAGGGGTTAATTCTACACCAAGACAAGAATTTTTCAGCTTTATTCAAATAGTTTTCTGCTCAAGTCTCTCCTGTATTTCTGGTATTCCAATCACACATACTAAACCTCCTGATAAGATCTCACAAATCACAGAAGTTTTCCCTAATTTTTTTCTCTCTGCTCTTTCGATTGTATAGTTTATATTGATCTGAAGTTTATTGACTATTTCTTCCGTCATCTTTAAATCTTCCATTAAGATCATCTACAAAATTATTTCAGAAAATAAAATATTTAGTTTTAGAATTTCTATCTGACTCTTTTATACAGTTCACACTTCTCTACTATGATTCCTAATTTGCTCATTCATTACAAGCATATTTTCTTTTACAGTCTACTGATTAATAACTGCTTTAAAATCCTTCANTATCTATCTATCTATCTATCTATCTATCTATCTATCTATCTATATACGTATTTATGTGTGTTTAATTCATAAATGTATCCAAAGATGAGGAACTAAATATTTCTGGATTAAAAACAAGTTACCCATCAGGGAGTATGACTATGAAGTAAGTCTCAAACTAAATAAACATGTATATACTGCCCTCATGGGGAAGTAATATGCAGTTCATTAAAACATAGGGAGAAAATGTATTAGGCTCTTTGAATACAGTTTATTCCTAATTATCCTTGCCAGTAAGTAAACAGCACTGGTATGACTAATAACATAGTAAGTCATCTAAAAATCATACACATACTTCTATCATACTTGTATTTGTGCCAAATCTCTTTCCTTGCTGGGGAGTGTTAACCTTGTATTCATGCTGATAGGTGTTGCAACTATTCAGTGGCCTGAACCAACGATTCCATACACAGATAATTCAGAAGCTGATAGTCCATGGGTAAATAAATCAGCCTTTAAATGCCATTAAATAGTGTTCTTTTTTTTTCCGTTAAATAGCATTTTTACTGCAAATCTCAAAAAGTATCATTAATAAAAGAGAAAAGGAAAATGACTTACGATAACACACGTTGGGACTTCACGAAGAGAATACTCTGCTTTATTAGGAAGATCTTGATTGCCTACCAGCTCATAAACAGCAGGATAGGATAGCAAGTTCACCAGTGCTAGAAAAGACTAGGGGGAAAGAAAGAAAACACAGTCATTTAAATGGTCCACTTTTTCAACCACATCCATGGAAGAATCATTAATGTAAAGTTTTATAGCAGTATGACTGCCAGGGTTAATTTTTTAAATAAGCCTAATTAATCTACGTAAATGTGAAACACATACATATATGATAAGTACAAAATAGTTAATATTAACAATAATCTATGTGTTGACAATGTATAATAACAATTGAAACAGAACATACTTGAGTGTTGCAAAATGTTTTAATATATGTAAAATGTTTGGTTCTGAGAAAAAAATGAAACGATCCATTTCTTTCTTTGCATTTGTTATACCTTATGTGCAAGAAAATATAAGGGAATAATAGTTAGGGGCTCTGGAGCAAGATGATAAACTCTATATATTCTTCATTTAGGTCACAAGTCCATCTTTATCCTTTAACCACATTCACTGTAAATACAACTAATGTAATTACAGTTGAATTTTAAAGCCATGGCTTTTCCTATCAAAACCAACTCATTCTCTGGTGCAATCTTACCAGGGTACTCTCTCCATGAAATTTTTAAGTTCCAAATCTCATTTGTCTTATTAAAAGCAACTTGATTATTTTTCTCAGGCACATCTCATTTTTTGGCTCCCCTGTGCAAAAGCAGGCAGCGGTTTCCCATTTAAACTCCTTAGCATGACTTTCAAGGCACTTTACTAATTGTCACCTTTCTTCTCCTTCAGTCTCAAAAGCCTCATTTCCCATTATTCCTCAGCATGAAGTCACAACTTCAGTCATTAAAGCTGCCTGTGGCCTCTTCTCCTTCAAGTGACTGCCACATATACAAACTTTCCTTATCTACTAACACGCTCCTCCCGCCCTCTCACATACTCATTATTTTACTTCATAAACATCCAAAAGTTGGCCACATCATTTTTATCTAGAAGGCTTTCCAATTAAGCTAATTNACTAATCTTATTTTGAAACTATTATATGTAAATTATACAATAAAATGAGTAATTTTGATCATGCATTAGGAATCAAGTTTTTCAGTGAAAAAGAAAAATATACAAGCAAGTAATAAAAAATATCAATATAGGCTTATGATTAATTTTTCTCTTAAAAAAAAACACACCAAAAAACCATTTTTTCCCTTGGCTGTCCACTGAAAGGACTATTAGTAATGACAGCCCTAAACAGTAAATATTCCTAGTACCCTGGTTATAGTTTCTAAATACCACTTTTTACTAAAAAGAACAAGGACTAGTTGAAGATGGCTGATTCCAGGCCTGAGCCAGAAAATGTATAGAATTGGAACATCGTATGTAAGAAAGCATAAATCAAAATATCAAAAACTAATAAGTACATGTCAAAAAGACTCCATAGTCAAAGAAGGAATAACTTGATTGTCAAAAGCAATAATGACTGCATTGGACTGAAACATATACATATAAAAACTAGAAGTTATACTGACAATAATCAAAGCTCTCTTTTGGATATAATAAACCATCAATTCATTGCTCTGAAAATGTATTAAAATAACAAAACGAGTCAAGCATTTACTTTGCCATTGCTGAAAGAACTATATTTCAGGGTTTCCTTTATTAAATAACTCCAGTTAAATACAAAAAGAATGACAGAACTAGACTCACCATTTCACACCTCCTAATGAAACAATGTCAATGTAACCCAGGACAAACAACACAGTTTCTCCAAAAAAATCAATGGCATGAAAACAAAGAGGGAGAACTGTTTTAGAATAAAAAGAGATTTAAAAGACATACTGGCTGGATGCATCATGTGAACCTTGTTTGGATCATGACTTGACCGACTGAAAAAAAAGGATATCTTTAATACATCAAAGGAAACGTCCACATAGATGACATATTAAATAGTATTAAGGGGTTATAGCTGATATTTTAGATATGATAAAGCTACTATGATTTATAGGGTGGTAATTCAAATCAAAATAAAACCCAAAGAAGTCCTTATAAGTTAGAGATAAATTATTTACAGATGAGTTGACGTAATGCCAAAAAAATGCTTTACAAGTCTCCAGAAAAAAAAAAAAGAAAAAAAAAAACTGGAGTAAAGGAGAGAAAATGAAAATGGTTGGGGAATAGATGGAAGAACACTGATAGAATGCTGATAAGCTGAAGCTTAGTAATGGAGAGAGAGTTCATTATACTATTTTTATGTAATGTAAGTTTGAAAATGTCCACCAAATAAAGCCCACACATGTGTATGCATATGCGCGTGAGTGAACACAATTCTTCAGTATCACTTCCTAGCATTCGTGCCATCATCTGACTCCCAAATAAAATAAAATTATTGAATTAAATCCTTTTGAACAAAGCCTAAGAAGGACCCAATTCATTAATTCAGGGCAAAAGGCAAATAAGACACAGTTCTTCTCCTCATGGATCTTACAGTCTATTAGAAGAGACAATACAAAAATAATTATAAAATAATGTGACATATGCTTTATTCATGGACAAGGTGCTATGAGAGTATAAGAGGAACCCACTAGAAACATGACCAAAGACGCACAGAGAAGACTTCACAGAAGGGGTAAAGCATGAGTAAGTCCTGAAGAATGAGGAGGTGCTATCTAAGCAAAAATAGGTTACATGCCATCCAGACCCTAAAGAAAAAAACTTGTCCAAAGACCCTGGAGATTAGAGAGTAGACTGTAAGAGGAGAATGAAACAGCACCCTGAAAAATAAGGAGAAGCTGACTGCCATAGAAAGGAATATGGACTATGTGTGGAGACAAAGGGAAATCAGCAAAGACTTTATAAACAACACAATGACTACATCTGGTTTTCTGCGTGTGTGTGTGTGTGTGTGTGTGTGTGTGTGTGTGTGTCCTTTGGTTTTCATTTTCAAAGGACCACTATGATGATAAACTAGTGTGAGGATAAATTAGAGGTTGAGACTGGAAAAAAAAGAGNTTCTGGCTCTTCCTCAAAATCAAAATGACCATGGAAGGTAAATGTTTTGAATTGATTCAGGACATCGAGGCAGCCACAACAGTGCAACTAAAGACACTCATGAAAGAGGCCTTCCAGAACTGCTTCAGAAAGTGGCAAGAACGACGGGATAAGTGTGTTCAAAGTGAGGGGGAGTATTTTGAGGGGGATTCATGGCAATGTTTCTTTTACTGTAATATTTTTTTTATTTAAACATTCACTGTATTTTGTGATCACACCTCATATGCCAAAATTACATGTGACTTCACCTTTCAGCCCAGTTATTCCACTCCTAGAAATCTAGACCAAAGTTACTATAGTAGGCAGCATTCTAGGATGGCCCCAAAATTCTCAGGTCTTAAATGCTAATACAGTCATTGCTGCAAAAAGACTTTTACAGATGTAATTAGTTCCTAATTAGTTGTATTTAAAATAGGAGATTATCAGGATGGCTCTGATCTGATCACATGAACCACTTAAAAGCAAAGAGTTTTCTCCAACTGATCACAGAAGAGTCAGAGAGATTCAACGCATGAGAGGGATTTGATATTAGGGAGATTCTTCAGTGCTGACATGGAGGGGCCACAGGGCAAAACCCTGAGGCACCCCCTGGCTGACAGCCAGCAGGAAACCAAGGCATGTCAGTCCTACAACTGTAAGAAACTAAACAAGAATAAATTTGGAAGTCGGTTTTTCCCCAGAGCCTCCAGACAAGCACTCAGCCTGGCCTAAACGTTGATTTCAGCCTTGTAATACTCAGAGCAGAAAACACAGGCACACAGTGCTGCACATCTGATCTACAAAACTGTGAGTTAATAAATAAGTGTTGGGGGCCGGCCGAGTGG
>NW_017733116.1:19379-21536 GCF_001890085.2 Hipposideros armiger | reverse complement strand
TGCACAGTTCAGGATAGAGTGACATATTTGGACAGAGTATATACACAGTTTGGAGTATCCCCTATACTCCTCTCTCCTTTTCAGGAATCGCCTGGCATTTTCCAGTTGCTATGAGTCCCTAAATCTTGCCTTCTGGTTTTTAAAAGCTTGTTAGAGTATGGATTTCCATCTGTGGAGCACCAACTGGTATTTGCCCTCAAGCAAAAATCTGTTAAATCCAGAATATTGAACAATATGATTCTCTTCAGCTGTATCGACTCCCATCCATTTCTTGTCTACTTATTGCCATTCCAGTGCTTTTAAACAGTTGATGTTTATGTTATTTTTCCTGACTTTGTGTTTTCTACAAGAGGGAACTAGTCCACCATTACAGAAAGCATAACTTTTTTTTTTTCATTTTGATGATTTTATGACACCCTTTGAATGAAAATTTCCCAGGCTACCATAAAATCAAAGCCAGGAATCATCATTTCATTTTAGTGAAATTTGGAGAACATATTAAATATATAAAACCCACTGAATTACAATAGAACATTGTGTGGGTACTTAAGAGTTTTGTTTTGTTTGTTTGTCTTGCTTTGGTTACATTACTCTAAATGATAGCACCTTCTTTCTGCATACATTTTCTTCAAATAATCCTAACAATTTTCTATTAGATTTGAGTTAAGGGAAAAAAGTATCCTTGCTTTTTTTTCATCAACTGGTTTTTGCTTCAGGGTTTTTTGTGTGTTTGTTTTCTAACATGTCTGGTGTGCATTACTCTTTACTAACAAATAAAAATTAAAGTAAAAATATTATGAAAGAAAAACATCCTTCCAAAACTTAATTCCCAGGGAACACTGGTATTTCTATTATTCATTAAATTTATTGTGAAAATAAAAAATAAATAAATAAATAAAATTAGAAATGAAAAAATAGGAGAGAAAAAAAATTAGGAAAGGCTGCTGGGTGTAACTGATAAAGTCTGGATAAAGTAACTTCTGAGACATATACTTAAAATCTGTACATTATTAGATAAATCATTTCTTACCTTTTGACAGCTTCGGTCAATAGGATCCACTGGAGTAGATCTGGGATGGGTTACTCTAACATCATCTCGTCCACATTCCAGATTGGCCCACAATTCAGTTATAAGTGCATTAATAAACCCTAAAAATATTATTTTTACATCATATTTATAGTATACTATTTCTTTGGATTATGAAGGCAAGATATAATTATCCCTCTCATAAGACTGGTCCAAACTGACAAAAGACACAATAAAAAATAACCTCTAACCTTGGCAGACTATTTTTTTAATACACCTTTATGATACCTTATCATAAAACCGTAGAATGATGAAATTCTGAGACTATTTTCCTGTAGGACTGAATTTTGAGTCCCAGCTTTTATCCTCTGGCCAATAAGTTCTCTGAGCATGTTCTCTGAAAACTAAGGTTTACACTTTACTCCGCAAATGAGCCAACAGTGAAAGACAGCCTGAAAGGCGGAGTGTGGGGTGGGCAGGTATTAGGATAAGGGTAGTATCCAATGAGTATAAGTGTTCCCTAATTCTAATTATTATTTTGTAACTCCATATGCTTAGAACATTTCTGCAATTCATACAGCTTTTGGCTCAGTACAGTCTTTAAATTCTCATGAGTCAGATATAATACATCTAAATGAAAGTGATTATTCAGTCTGATTATTCAATCTTTTATGAAAAATCAAATCATATGGAAAAGTGTAAAACAGAACATCTAACCATAAAATCAGTAGTTTTATTATAACAACATTAGAGCAGAAAGAGTCCCCTAATAGAAAAAATATAGGCTCTAAAGCTGAGAATATCTGGGTTCAAACTAAAATCTGCAGCTTATTAGGTGCATGTCCTTAAACAAATCCCTTGACTTCTTAGAGAATCAGTTCCCCATGCGAAAACTGAAACAACAGTGCAACATTCAAGGGTTGCCATGAAATATAAATGGGGTCATATATGTAGAGTTGTCAATATATTATTTAAGACAGCACAGGAACTCAAGCAGTGTTAGTGTTCCTTCCTTTGTCCTATGGAAAGTTGCATTTAACCCTCTCATGAAAAGTTTAATACTATGAGGCTCAGAAGTTTAATGACTTGAAAAACAAGAAAATCTGAGATTAAATCTAGTCTCCAAATAC
>NW_017733116.1:8484-12034 GCF_001890085.2 Hipposideros armiger | reverse complement strand
AAGCCTCTCCTACCAGAAGAAAAGACTTTGTCATGCCCACTTAGGTCCTACAGCTGTGTCCTACAGAAGAGGAGGAACTAAAGTCATCCTGTGCCAAAGTAAAAAGCATCATGTCCCCTAGAGCATTGTGATGCTAAGGAAGTCATATTTGGCCCCAGTAAAATATTTTAACTGCAGTAGACAGACACCACAATTGTAGCTATATTTGAAATAAAGATTTGCAGGGAGAAAAAGAAAAATCTTGAAAATCCTTACCTTCTTCCATGCCTTTGCTATAGATTCATGCAAACTATAAGGCATTAACACCTGCAGGCCTTCACAGGTACCATATATTTGGCGACACACAGAAATTAAGGCTCCTGTAACTGCGGGCAACATTTCTGATCCAGAAAAAATAGAAATATCTTCATCAAGAAGCTTTTTTGAAAACTGAGCGATTGTATGAGCACCTGTCAAACTAAAAGATGATACCGAAAGGTGAGTCCCAGGTTATAAATCATGACTTTATAAGGTCCTACCAAAATGGCTAGCCTGATCATAAACTCATTTGTTTGGCTTGCTATAGTCCTCCACTAGCTTTTCTGACATGTCAACATGTTTGTTCTCATCCACATGCAGATGTCTAATAATGAGAGCATTTTCAGTAGAATAGAGGAAATAATATAAAGATAGAAAGAACAACAAAACTCATACACTTTAAAGGTTATAGACACAATGGTTCCAGGGCCATATGTCAGTTTGCTTGATTCTACAGTGAAAACATAACCCTGAGTTCTCCGTTCCTAGTACTTACACATTCCCCAGTCTATTAACAGGGCTTAGTTCCCCTATCTTAGAATATGTGCATAATAGTTTCAAAATATACTAAATGAAGTTCAAGATTACTCTGAGGATTTCTTTTTTGACCTTGGAATATATCCTGCTAGAAATGTTCAATAGAATTTGGTCACTTGAAGTAATTCTTTTCACTGCATATATATATGTCACTAACTTGATTGTTTAGTAGATAAGTTCACTGATTTCCATGTGTTGGAATTTTTTTTTAATTCAACTTTTTATTTTTTATTTAATTTTTACATATACTATTTAAAATAGCTACATGATCCCAAAGTCAAATCTAGGTTACAAATCTAAGTTTCAATCAAGGTATAACCCCAGATGTTCTACATCAATAACTCCCTATCCACATGTTTTTCTCCCTTCCTCTAAAACTATTTTCATTGCATTTCAGTTTATCCTTTCATCATTCCCTGTTGAAGAAAATAAACATGATTTTATTTACTGATATTCGTATATATTATACAAAAGGTAGCATTCTATAAACATTCTTTTGTGTTTCGTTTTTCACTTAATATATCCTGCTAATAACTCCACAGCAGGACATAAAATATTCCATATTCCCTTTGTACAGCTATTAGGTGCTCCTTTGTGTGAGCATAATCGAATCAGCTAGCCTCTTGTCATTGGACATTTGGGATAATACCAGTTTTCTGCTAACAAAAATAATTAGAAACTCTTAACCACTGAGCAATGTGGATTCAGAAGAAATTCTTTCTGACATTTTTATATCTTATCTGTTTAACATCAACATGAAGGAGACCTTAAAAAAAAAAAACCACCTAGAAATCATAAAGACAATGATTGGGAAAAGCTTAACTACACGCAATTAAATTATATCTATCTAGCAGATAAAACTTTAAAAAGGGAAGTGATGGAACATTAGAACTCATAACAAGGGCTAGACTTCCCAATTTTTAAAAAGAGGTAGTATATATGAATAATAAGAAAAGGACATCCAGTTAAAAATGGCAGATTGAACACATACATTCATATCTGCTCTCTCTTGAAATGCTAAAACGCAAAAGTAAAAGGAATTTTCAGAAGACTTCTATAGCAGTCAAGGATAAGGAGAAATGATGTGGCAGTATCAAAATTTTGGAACTTAGAAAGCAGAAACAATAAGTAAATCAGGACCTGGAAAAACTAAATCATCAGCCACCATTTAGAAAACAGAATCAACATGATTTATTTCACAGGAGCTCTCAAAAAACTCAAACTGGTGGCACCAAATGTCTCTGAAATTGGGGATGGAAGTGAAGATGAAACAGAAGTGAAACAGTGAAACAGAAGAGCTGTCTGAAAGTTGATTTAAGAAAGAGTCTGACCTCCAGATTCCATCCCACATCCCACATAGTCATCTAAGTGTACCTCTCGGAAGGTAGACGGGGATTAAATAGAGTATAGAGTACCACGGCAGGAAATCAAAGTTGATACACTGAAGATGAGACCCATCACCTTTCCTACCCAGTCGTCTTCTCCCGCTAGGCTTATACTCTCTTCAGGCAGCTAACCCAAGGAGCCTTTTCTATGGAATCTGACCAGAAAAAAGAAAAAACTGAAGCCACTGAGATTAGAGGTTTCCCAAACAATACTATGGAAACGTTCCCTACGGCAAAAGCCACAAGTGACAAGCCTCACTTTTCTGTACAGTTTTCAAGAAGCTTCTTACTGACTTTTAAATATATGAAGAACTCCTTAACTTAAAAGTTAGAGACCAAAACAACAAACAGAAAAATCAATTTGGAAGGAAAAAAAAAAGAGAGAAATGTGAAAGAACTTACACTCACGAAACCAGATGCTAAAGTAAAAAAAGTACTCTTCCTTAAACAAATACCTGAAGATATGAAAATCTCAATTTCAACAGAAGGGCTGGAAAATAAATTTGAAGAAATTTCCTGGTAAGTGTATAAAAAGAAAAGAAAAGAAAAAAAGAGGTACAGAAAACAGAACAGGTAAGGAAATCCAAATAACAGGAGTTTAAGAAAACATACACACACAAGAAATGAAAGTAATAATCCAACTATTTTCAGTAAAATGAAAGACATAAATTTTCAGATTAAAAATGTCCATCAAGTAGATAAAAGCAGAACATCAAGAAACATCACCATAAAATTTCAGAACAGTAATAACTAAGAGAAAACTGAAAAGCTTCCAGAGAGAGGGGGGAAAAAAGATAAAAGCCACGCTGTAATGATGATCAAGGTTCTTACTGGGATAAAGGCTATGCAGCAGATCAAGGCAGCAACCAGTCCTAAATACAGTAGGTCAGAGGCTCAAAAAGGAAGGAAGGAAGGAAGGCAGGGACGGAGGGAGGGAGGAAAGTAGGGAGGAGTCTTTAATAAATTTAAATTGACAGAATTTGTCTAGTATTTAAATATACTGAGAGATGATTTAATTAATTAGGGAAGACCATATGGATGATTTAGCAAGGAAAGTTAAATACATTGAAAATTATCCCAACAAACAAAAGAAAAAAATTATTAACATCAGAAGAAAAAAAAGTTATGAAAGAAAAGAAAAGAAATCACATGGCTGGGCTCATAAGGTGGATACAGTATGACTGTAACTATACTGCAGTGATTGGTGGGGCCAGGGGAGACCAGGCATGTGTATATGGAAGGCTGGGGGCATAAGGAAAGATAAATCATTGTATTAAATCAAGAGATAATGCCTTAAACTGAAATCAAGAAGTATTATAAGCATATTATTA
>NW_017733116.1:7319-8014 GCF_001890085.2 Hipposideros armiger | reverse complement strand
GAGATATAAAATATACATGTCCCCACAACACTGCCAGTCAGAACCCTGTTCAGGAAAGGTCTAGCTGGAATCTCTTCAACTTATAAAAAATAAGTGGAGGAGTTGTCGTCTAAATCCATTTTGTCTTAAACATAGACACAGAACCAGCAATGTGAAAAGACCAAGTAACACAGAAAAGCTGATCCCAGGGAAAAAAGGACTTTGGGAACAGATGAGAACAGCTAACTACTGCAATCAAAGAGATTTGGAAAGATCACAGCAATCAAGCAAAAACAGACCACCAGGAAAGCAGATCAATCGTGGTAGATTAAACCACATGCTTTAACTTGGCACCCTCCCTGCAAGCCCCAGAAAAGGGGATCAAGAAGTAAAGAGATATAAGCCCACAATGAAAAAGAAGACAAGAAACAATAGCCAAAAGATGTCAGCAGTGACTTAAAGGTAGAAAGCAGCAGCCAGACACGTGGGAACTGGGGAGCACCCAGGAGAAGCTGAGCTGCAAAACTCAGGCGAGGCCCAGTCCCAAGCCCAGAGGTGGGTACCAGGGACAGGGGAGGACAGGGCACAGGTGGGGCTGAAAACAGGAGGAGCGGTCTAAGGTCTCCCTTTCCCATCCTGGTAGAAAACTGGAGGTGTATTCTCTAGAGTGGTGAGTACTATAGACACCAGCCACATTAGTGGGTGCTGGGAGACAA
>NW_017733116.1:0-834 GCF_001890085.2 Hipposideros armiger | reverse complement strand
GAAATAAAATCCCATTGAACATTCACTAATACCCAAATAAGAGACTTTTTCTCTTTAGTAAATAATACCAACCTTAGTGCCTTTCATTAAATTATGAATAGGCTGAAGAAGTGCGTCCACCACAGTGTTGTTATATAAGCATTCGATTGCACATTCTTTCTGATCACAGAGTATCCGTAGCACTTCAGTCACCATACTTGCAGGAGAGTAATTCTCTGTAAAGCAAGAAGCATTTTTTTTTTCATTAAAACTTTAAACATGAAGTACTTAATGTATCTTTTATTTATGTTAGCTATTGCTATTCCAAAATGTTCAATATCAAGAATAAATAGTTTAAAAATCACAAACTCAATGCCCAAAGGATGATGTATTACCAAATTATAATCTGAAACTTAAGGAGATATCAATTAGCTTAACATATCTGCAAGTTAATAAGAAGTGAATAAATGACAGATACGAATGCCAAAAGACGACATGGTAAAATCCTTTGCTGTTTGACATTAAATCATTGCTTGACAGTGAGGATGTAGTTTGAAGCAAATTTATAACTTTTCTCCCCCCGACAAACACACTTACTTTCACTTATATTATTATATATAATATTCACTTTTATTCTTTTTTTTTAAAGTGTATTCAGGTGTTGATCCTGGTAGAAAATTAGAGTCATTAAGATAAAACAGCCAAAAAGAAGGCAGAGGAGAGGAGAAACTTTCTTATAGGCTAGTATACTTCTTGTGATACCGTAAAACCAGTGAAATGAATGAGGATTTTTAAGATTTTCTTTTAAATATATATACAGGAAAATAAAAATATACATAAATGTAACAACCAGAG
>NW_017733115.1:67953-73609 GCF_001890085.2 Hipposideros armiger | reverse complement strand
AAAGGAAAACAAAAATCCCTGAAAGTTAGAGAAGTAAAAGCAAATTTTGTGGATTTCTTCTTTAACATAAGTGGCAATCTAGGAAATTTCACTTCAGCAAATGGCAGGGGAAATGATGGTTTTTTTTAATCACATACGTACACCCAATTACAAAGCTGGTGGTGATGTGCACATTCAGTCCCTAAAAGGCAGTGACCCTATGCATTTATGCCCACGGTATTAACATGATGGGTAAATATTTGTTTTAGGGTTGAATCTGCCAAGGTTGTAGAAACCTGAGACACCGCTGATGCTGTATTTGTAGATGCAGTTCCCATAGCCTCCAAATGGGTGAGCTCCTCACCCCCACTTTCAAGGGTGACCTGCTATTATTCCTTGGTTGGCAATTTATTAACTTCCCCTTCTCCCTTTTAAAGTATATTGGGTTTTGGAATGAGTCACATTGGGGACATCCAGACCCAGTGCTTCTTAAACTTGAATGTGCACCCAAAATCCCCTGCAGATCCTGTTAAAATACAGATTCTGACTTAGCAGGTGGCTTTTGCATTCCTAATGAGCTTGCTCCCAGGTGATGCTGATGTTGCTGACACTGCCGGTCCTTGGACCACACTTTGAGCAGCAGAAATCTAGATTTCTCCCAAATGGAGGAAAAGAAATACCATGTAAATAGAGTTCTCTCCTACACTCTGCAGACTGAGCCTAGGACGGTAAAACCATTATGTGTATAGACATTTCCTTGGGAAAGTGTTTTGCCGAACTTGCTAACTATTTGATATCATCTAGTTCTTTTTTTTTTAATGCAAAAGAACTTCAAATATTATTCCAAAGTTCCAGTGTTCTATGAGGATGCTACTAGGGCGAGGGAAGATCAAACTTTTGGAGAATTAACGTTCAGTGAATCCCAATTATCCACGAATGAGTTAGATTCGTCTAAAAAAATCAATCTTTTTGTCTTTTTTTTCACACCTTTTCCTATGATCTAAGTATTCAAAACAGCTCTTGGCAACTAAAATATGAGTCATAAGGCACAAATTATCCTTCATGACTGTAATGTCTCTCAATGTGATTCTGATCCAATTGACAGTGATTTAGTCCATTGTTATAGCCTGATCAGCATACTAACAAGAAAAAAAACAACTGTCATCAATATGTAATCAAGTCTGATTTCATAAGAGTGTTTACGGTGTGTAAACACTTAAGAAATGGTTACTCTAGTAGCATTTACGACCCAGACAGCTCTGCTGGATATCCTCGCCCTTCCTGTAATGTTTAATCAAGAAAAGTATTTGTCATTACATGGCAGTGACTAGGGAATGATATCACCCATAAAAAATAGAATATTACTTCCAGTAATTTTTATGACTCATACAATTTTCTCATATATTTAAGACATACTTTGCATAACATCTTATCCAGGAAAGGATATTTTAGAGAAAATGTAATTAAATTTAACTTTAAACTATATTTAATTTAACTTCAATTATCCAAATGACTGTCTAATCTGAAATATTTACTTTTTGTCTACATGTTTAATATTCTCTAGACAAAGCTGTAGTCATCATACACTCAAAAACATGTAATTGGCTTAATTAGCTGGCATTCTGTTAACTCTGATTTTTCTTATGTACTATTAATCACTTGTCAGTGATTTCTTATAATCAAGTTTTAAATGTATATATTTATGAAATTCAGACTTGATGATATGTGTCATTTAACAATTAAAATATCACATTATATGTTAACTGTGGTATTAATCAGAGGCAAGATCTATTGGCTTGGAGGAGGGGAAAGTATTGAGCTTAATTAGAAGAAATAAAATAAATTGTTAGTTAATTCTGCAAAGCCTTATAGAAACACAGATAAAACAGAAGACGTTCAGAATAACAACAACAACAATAATAATAATAATATCTATTAAATGTCTGCTAAATGCCAGGCCCTATTCTACATGCCTTACCTATCCTGTCTCATTTACTCACAGGAACCCAATGAAGTATGTTCTAGAACATTCCTATTTTACAGATGAGGGAACTGAGATACAAGAGCTTAGACAACAAGTCTGCGATCACATCAGCACACAGTGGAGTCAGGATTCACACCTCGACATTCTGGCTTCAGAGCCCACATACCTCACCACAGAAGTATATACTGTAGAAGGCTTTGCAATCCTGCAGGGAGCATGGCTACAAACTATGGTCCACGGGCCAAATCTGGCCTGCCGCCTTAAGCCTGCAAACTGGGAATGGTTTGTATATTTTTTTTTAAATCGAAAGAAGAATAGAATTTTTGTGACACGTGAAAATGATATGAAATTAAAATTTCAGCGTCCATAAATAAAGTTTTATTGGAACACAACCCCGTTCATTTGTTTACATGTTGAGTATGGCAGTTTTCATGTTACAATAGCCAAGTTGATTAATAGCAACAGATCATATGGTCCACACAGCCTAAGATATTTACTCTCTGGCCAATCATAGAAACAATTTACCAACCCTTGCTCTAGAACAGAAGTGAAGGGAACACAGAACACAGCATTTATGCAAATGCAACTGAGGAGCCATGAAAATGGACTGAGTGTGAGTCACTCAGGGTTACCGGGCACGAGGCCTCACCTTCTGAACCTGAGAGTGTAATGAGAAACAGCATATGCAATTAAGTACATAGCAATCCAAGGCTGAGAGATGGGTGTCTAGCCTGCTCTTCATGGGGCAAAGCTGTGGGAAGGAGTTTGGGGGCGGGGGTGGTCTGGGCAGCAGGAGAGGATAAGATAGGAGGGCAGAATTGTGCCTCCCCCAACCCCCGTTTTCTGCATACAGCACATACCTGCTGTTTCCTTCATTAGTTTGGTCAAAACCAGAGCCAGTAAATCAAGGAAAGACAAAAACTCATCCAACTGTTGCCTTCATTGCCTGGAAGGGAATTTGGACTGGAGACCTGGAGAGGAGGCTGGGTTAGGGGTGAGGTGGCATCTAAATTGGGTTGGTGGTGCAGGGGTGCAGCCTGCACAGGGAAGCCCCCTTGTGTGTCAAAGGAGCTGTCAACCCATGTGCCCTTGCTCTAGAGTGGCAATATTTGCTGGAAAACTACTCATTTCATATATGTCTTCCCTTGGAAATGGTCTTTCAAGAAATAATGTTTTTAAAATATTATTGAGGGCCGGCCGAGTGGCGCGATGGTTAAGAACTGGCTTGGGACACCAGAGGGCCCTGGTTCGGATCCCACATATGAGGGCCAGTGACACTGCCCTCTACAGCTAGATGCTGAACAACAGCTCAACCTGGAGCTGGGCTGCCATGAGTCGCTGGCGATGGCGTAGGCTGCAGCCCCTNGAAATTTTATTTTATCCCCCAAATGCATTAAAATGCATTTTATCCCCCAAATGCATGAGTCCTTGGTGATTTCCATCTTTCCTAGATAGTTCCTGCATTTTTCAGGTGAAAGGGATGAACACATCTTTTTGGACTGGAGGGAAAGTGTACAGGTTCCTTAGGCGCTGCAGACTCTGATCTCCAGAGTTTTCCTAAAGCAAATTCTTAAGTGTGATTATTGAGAAAGACACTCCTTCCTGAGTGTTGGCTTTCCCCTTAATTGCACAAAATAATACTATGAATGACAATTATTTTTGAGCTCCACTCAGAAGCCAGTTCAACCTCATTTGCTAATCAGTTCTGCTTTTAAAAATATATGTAAATACATCTAAGGCAATTTAATTAAGCATTTAATCTGGTCTTTAAACTGAATTCCATCCATTACTAGTTTCAATTTTAATAAGTTGGTGTAATTCATCAAAACATCAAATCGATTGTGTTAAAGGGAACCAACCCTATGGAGCAAATAAAAACCTAAGCTCACTTAACAGAAAGAGGTTATGAAAATCATCTCAGGCTTGAATTTCATGGGGCTAAAGTAATTACTTTTATAATTAGTTTTTAAAGCAATTCTTTCTAATAGCAAGTTCCGAAAATGGCTCATCATTAAATTTATCTCCTTATTCACAGTAGAAAGGCAAGATAATAAACCATGACAACTATCCTAAGAGTTCGATGTACTCTTGTTTTCTTATATAACTATTAAAATAGCCATGGCTCAAGAATATTTGCAGTGCTTTTATATTTTCCCTTGAGTGGGCCCAAACCTCCCTGTTTCTCTGCAGATGTTACTGTCATGTTATCTTGGCAAATCCAGAGGCTAATAGTTTTCATTACATCCACCATTTTATTACTGACTCATTTGGAAGACGTTCACTCCCCAAAAGCAGGCAATGGTCTTCTGAGGTTCACATCCCTGGGCTTCCACTTTCTTGGGGAGGCTGGAAGGAAGGCAGTTGGGGCCATCGGGCAAATCACAGCCTTCCCATAGGGCAACACATTAAAGAGGGAACCTCAAATAGCCTCACATTAGCCTGGGAGAGTGGATCCCAAGTCTTTTCAGTCCTGGGGTACATGGTTATAAATCCAGTGTTGAGGAGTTGGTGGTGAGCATTTTTTTATTGATACCAATCTGGGAGTTGGCAGAGCACATATTTCACATATAAATATTACCTGAAACTCAAAAGTCAGTCATGAGGTACTTTTGAGACCTCCTTCAGGAGGTTCCAGTCTAAGATGGTGACATAGGAGACTCTGAACGCACCTCCTCCCGTGGACACACCAAAGCTACAGCTACACATGGAGCAACTCCCTTTGAAAGACATCTAAAAACTAGCTGAGCAAGTCCTTCATACATATTGGGAGAACAACCAAATACCCACATCGAAAAGGTCTTGGCCCACCCTCAACTACTGGGAGCTGCAAAGATCACAGAAGGTCATTTGGACAATCACAAAGATTCCAGGGACAACCAAGAACTCAGGCCTGGCAAGATGAGAAGCTGCGTCTCCTACATGAGACCACGCCATCATGACGGGAGAGGTTGGCTGTTTTATACAGAGAGGCAAGGAAAATGAAGAAGAAACAAAGGAGTATGTTTCTAACAAGAACGATAAATTCCAGAAACAGAGCTTAATGAAATGCAGATAACTGACTCACCTGCTAGAGGGACTTCATACCCATGCACATTCACTCAGTGGGCCGTTCCTAATGGCCCAGTTTCATGATGCAACTTCAGTAGAATTAAACTTGTATAGCTCGAAACTCCGTAACTCATAACAACTAGCTTCAGTTGCAATCGCTCATTGGTGCAGACCTGCCAGCCTGATGCCAGGTGGTGCCACTTTCTCAGCAGTGGTCAGGGAAGGAGGTCAGACTCTCCAGTTCACGTTTGCTGGAGAATCAGCTCAGCCTCAGGTGGGCTGCCTCTCACAGCCGGGCAGGACACCCAAGGCCTGGGATGGTCCCCTTAACTTGGCTCACAACGTCAATTTTGGTAGATTCAAATGACATGGATGCTATTCCCATTATCCCCTAACGGACCAGGGGCCTCTCAGGAAACACCAGCCATCTCCCCATTATTTCCTTTCCATGTGGCTTCCCTACAGCCATCAAATTCTTCAGGAAATTTGGTTGTATTCAGAGGTCTTAGAAGAGATATTTGGCATTTGGAATTTCCAGCAGTTTTATTTGTTAAAGAGAAGCTCTCCATCACAGTTGAGCTGCTTTGATGGGGCCAGCATCTTCCACCATTTTGCAGAATCGTAGCAATTGTCCAGGGAGCAGCT